>NW_006408702.1:1352342-1373772 GCF_000296735.1 Chrysochloris asiatica
AAAATATTTCTGGTATTTTCTGCTTTCAGCCAAGATACATTGGACATCAGCAATGATGTCCTTCATTCCATTTGTATAGTCATGTTTTATGTTGTTTAATAAAGGCATTTGCAATAAAGAAGTCATCGGTCTTGCAAATCCTATCATGTGATTTCCAGCATTGTTTCCTATCACCAAGGCCATATTTTCCAACTATTGACCTTCCCTCTTTGTTTTCTTCCTTCTCCTAATTTAGGAGGCTAGAAGTGTGAATCCAGGGTGCTAACTCTAGGGCAAGGCTTTCTCTCTCTGATGCTCTAGAAGAAGGTCTTTGTCTCATGAGTTTCTGTTCCTGGGTGATTTTCAAGTGGCTTAGCATCTTCCTTTCCTCATCTCTGCTTGTTAGTCAGGCCAACCCGCAGACACTCAGACTTACTGATAAATGTCATGGTCCTTGTAGTTTCTTGTGGAAAGTTTGTGCTTCCTTTTTTTGTTAATGTTAAGTGTCATTGTGTCAGTTTTGACTGACAGCGACCCTGTATAGGGTTTCTGAGGAAAGGCTTATAAGTCTGAACTTCTGATCTTGTGATTCAAAACAACCTTGCGGTCCAGTGCTTATCCTACAGCATCACATCAGGATTCCTGTTTTTAGGCAGCTATTATTTTTATGGGGACTGTAATGTTGTTGTTGTTAAGTGTCATCAAATAGGTACCAAATCATGGTGGTGGCTGTTATGTGCTGTGGAGTTGGTTCCGACTCATAGCGACCCTGCATAGGGTTTCTGAAGCTGTAAATCTTTACGGGAGCAGAAAGCCTCATCTTTCTCCCGTGGAACTGCTGGTAGTTTCGAACTGCTGACTGTGAGAATAGCAGCCCAATTCATAACCATAGTGACCCTATATAATGTTTCTGAGGAGCAAACTCATAGTGATCCTGTATAAGGTTTCTGAGGAGCAGTTGGTGGGTATGAACTGCCAACCTTGTGGTTCAAAGTCCAATGCTGATCCTACAATACCACACGTTTTGCACAGTTGCAAAAAACTCTATCTTCTCATTGCTATATAAGCATGTTTCATTATCATGCTAATTCGTGGTCAAGAGGATAAGCACTGGGCTGCTAGTTGTGTGGTCAGCAGTTCAAACCCACCAGTTGCTCTTCAGAAACATTATATAGGGTCACTACAGTCATGAATTGGGCTGCTGATCTCACAGTCACCAGTTTGAAAATACCAGCAGTTCCATGGGAGAAAGATGAGGTCCAGTGCCTTACCCTAATGCACCACATGGGGATTCCATGGGGAGTGTGGTGGCTCTGTAGAATAAACACTGGACTGCTAACCACAAGAATGAAGGTTCTAGTGTATCAGGCATTCCTCGGAATTAGATGAGACTTTGCTCCTACAAAGAGTTACAGCCTTACAAACCCTTATAGAGGGTCAGATGAATCAGAACCAACTCAAAAACTTGACAGCACTTAACAACACCACCAATGCCTTTATTGCAAATGCCTTTTATAGGGTCAGCAAGTCAGTGCCGTAGGTAATGGTTACATTGATGTTGTTTGTTGATACATGTCATTCGGGTTGGTTCCAACTCATAGCAACCCTGTACAGGGTTTCCAAGGAGCAACTGGTGGATTTGAACTGCTGACCACACAGCTAGCAGCCCAGTGCTTATCCTCTTGGCCACGAATTAGCATGACAATGAAGCATGCTCATATAGCAATGAGAAGATAGAGTTTTTTGCAACTGTGCAAAACGTGTGGTATTTTAGGATAAGCACTGGACTTTGAACCACAAGGTTGGCAGTTCAAACCCACCAGCTGCTCTCCGGAAACCTTATACAGGATCACTACGAGTCTGACCAACTCTATGGTATTTAACAACAACAACAACAACAACGATGTAAAGCTTGCATTTAATCTTTTATACCTCAAAAGAGACTAACTTAAGATATGCTCTACATAATCCTTTCTCATTAACATAACACAAGACAACACATTCCCAAATGGGATATTCCCATCAGTGCCATGGAATTAACTCAGACTCACAGTAACCTATAAGAAAGATTAGAACTGCCCCATAGGGTTTCCAAGGCTGTAAATGTTTACAGAAGCAGATTGCCTCATCTTTCTCCCACCGAGTGGAAGGTGGGTTCAAACTACTGACCTTTTGGTGAGAAGCCAAGCACTTGTAACCACTGTGTCACCAGGCCTCCAAATGGGATTATAACCACAGGTGCAGAGCTTAGGATTCACAACACATACTTTTGAGGGGGCATAGTTCAATCCGTAACACTTTAATAAGGAGTCTATTTGCCAATTAAGGGGAGATGTAACATATGTTAACATACAGATGTGTTATGTTAACATACAGGTCTCTGTGGCACTGGACTGTAAGGTCGGTTTGAACCACAAGGTCGGTGGTTCAAACTCACCAGCCACTCTTTGGGAACCCTACACAGGGTCGCTGTAAGTCAGAAGTGACTTGATGGCACTTAACAACAACATAGTGATAACAGATTTACACTAAAGTATAATGGTTGACGGTTGATAAGGTAAGGACTGAAAGAGAGCAGGTTGACACCTGGTTTTATAAATAGGATATGCCTATAATGCGGGAGAAACATGAGACTTCCTGTTCCCGTAAAGATTGTCGTTGTTGTTAAGTGCCGTCGAGTCGGTTCCGACCCATTAGCCCACAGCGCCACACCAGGAGTCCATCAAGATTACAGCCTCTTAAATCCTATATGGGGTCACTATGAGTCAGAAGTGATGCCACGGGGCACCACCACCACCATATGCCTATGATATGTGTAGCCAAAGACAGAATTCAGCTTCTTTGGTCTTCAAACTAGGAAGCAAAGCCTCTGACTGTATCTGTACTTGAAAGGTGGACAGGACCAGAAGATGGGAACTAGACTCCCAGCTATTCCACTGTCTAGTCATGCGACCTTGGGAAGCAAACTGCTCCACCACTTGGGGTTCCTCATCTAGAAATAGGGGTCAGAAGTGCTTGTGAGAGTCAATGAGATAAAGTCAGTGAGAGAGATTTGCAAATTCTAGAGCAGTGGTGAATGTCAAGGCCAGCACCTCTGCTTGTGGCCTTCCCAGACAGGGCTACTGAATCCCACAGCCCAGACTTCATACACACCGGTTGACTTACCATGGTCTACTGGTGGTGCTGTCTGTAACCAGACAATGTCCTTATCCACTCTTGCATAGCACAGGTCCAACATGAATAGGAACTCCGGAAATGCTGGTTGAATCACAGTGACAAGGTCACAGAGCCACAGCAACGGAAGGCCTATGGGGCAGGCAGTCCCAGGGATGGGAGACAAATGCCAGGCCCCACCAAAGCAGTGGCAAGCTTTGTAAGTGGAATTGGGGTTGAAAATTTGTCTGCAACTGTTTTCTCTTGTAACACAATGTTTGTTCATTGCTAATATCGTCTAATTTCATCCCTCCTTTCCCTGCCCAGAATGCAGGAAGGTGTTCAATGGCTATATGGAGACTCCGAGAATGGCAAAATGTTTCCTTTGCTTTGAATTTGCTTTCAGTGTGAATTTATCTACCAGTGGACATACCCAACCAGTGGAAAGAAAGATCCCCAACGCTTGAAATAAGGTTGTTCTAGGTTTTACATTTGGACTCCTGGTGTGGCACTGTAGAATCAGCACTGGTCTGCGAACCACAAGGTCAGCAGTTCAAACCCACCAGCTGCTCCTTTGAAACCTTTTGCAGGGTCGCCATGAGTTGGAACTGACTTGATGGCACTTGACAACGATAACAAAATGTTTCTGTGAAGTTTCAATAGGGATGGATTCTCCCTAACCTCTTCCTAGAGCTCTGTAGCTCTCAGTGCTTGTATGCATACTAACAAAAAAGTTGGCGGTTCAAACCCACCTGAGGTACCTCAGAAACAGCATCTGGCATGATGCTTCCAAAAGATCACCACCATGAAAATCACACGGACGACAGCTCCACTCTGACCCACATGGGGTGGCCAACTGTCAGAGATGACTCAACACAATTGGTTGGTTTCACATCTCTAGGAGGTATTCTTATTATGTTACACTCAGAAGTCTTGGGGTGGAGACAGAAACACCTACAATCTGAACTTTGCACTTGCAAGTTAGCCTGGCCTCCTTCCAGACCTTCACTGGCACCCAGAAATCAATGACAGCTTTGGTCTTTTCAGTAAAAAGAAATACTCTATCTTAGCATGGACAACTCACATTTTCCTCCTAAACCACCATCGATTGTAATCCTTCCAGAACAATTTGTTTCTAATTAGAAACATTCCAATATTTCAACTATGATGAATGCCTCTGGTCTTGAGTCTGAAATATCTCAACTTGTGATCAGAGCTTATGAGATTCTCAAAAGAAATGAGATTCCCTTCTCCCACTTTAAGTGCCCCAGCGGGGTGAAGACTTGGACCCAGCATTTAATGGGCCTGCCAGGTCAGTGAGTGGAAGTAATGTTTGCCTGCGAGCCCCCTCTGGGTCTCCCTTAGCCATCACTCCCATGTTGACTGGGGAAGCCACACCCATGGCAGGATGCTGGTGGCTACAGTCAGCGCTCTGTTCAGGAACCTGCCGTGGGTGTGCTTTGGGCAGGATCTCGTTTTCTGCATAATGCACACAAATCAAGGGAACATTTCCAGTCAGATGCAAGTGGCAGTGCTGATACAGCCCGGTGAGAGAATCATGAATACAGTGTCTGAGATCACTGGCAGGAGCAGAGTTTTCCAAAAACAAAACAAAAATCCCCACTTTGCCTGGCTAGACTGGATCCACACAGCAGAACGGGAGTCCATGATAAGCCTACTGCAGAGATCTTGCGGGATCAGAATTCAAACGCTGTACTCACCTTAGACCAGTCTCCTGTTTTCCATTCATAGCAGCCCGAGTAGTCCTCGCATGGCTCCTCAGCTTTTGGCCTCCTGGCTGCGTCACAGTTTCCTTGCGAGTTGGTGCATGTCACAGTTCGTTTTTGTGTTCCTTTACCACAGTCGGCAGAACACTGCAAAACACCACTTTGATATTTAGTTCAATCCAGTTCCATGCCAGTCCATCACCACCTATCAAGTCCCTATTGTGTGCCAGGCCCACTGCTGGGATGCAAAGTGAGAGAGATGTGTTTTTCATCCTCCACAAGCTCCAGGTACTTTGCTAGAGCCTTATTCACAAAGCTAAGCTGAGATGCCAGCCAAGTGGTCAGTGATGGGGGGTTTCAATCAGGAAGAAGGGTCACAGGAATCTAGCTGGAAAAGAACAAGGCATCTGTAAGGTCCAACTTGGGCCCCCTGCCAAGCCCAAAAAAACAGTGCAGTGGACAGACCAAAGGGCAAATTCGGGGGGACCCTGGAATGGGGCAGGCAGAGCAGGGCCAGGTGGAGTGAGGGGCCAAGAGGCCTGAGGCCCTGATGCATCAGGCTGGTCTCCAGGGACATGTTCTTCATTGACAGTCCAGGGCCAAGGTACAGGGTCAGTGTAGGAGAGGAGGGGACAAGGAACAAAGGCACAGATAACTTCATATCAGGCAATATGGAAGTCCTGGGAAAGGGTTACAATGACCACATCAGAGTGATGGTCCCTGGTAGGTATTTTACTAACTTGCTGGGAAATGTGGAAGCCACCGTGGGGTAAGGAGATCAGAATAGGACCTGAGGATGGACAAATGACAGGCAGACCTTCAAGAGCTCAAGAATCCCATGCCTTCTAGCTGTAAGATCTCTGGAAGGAGCAGGAAGTAATGAGCATAAACACAGAGGATACTCCCAGCATGCTCCATCCAAGACAAGCTGAGGGTGGGCTTGCTCACTGCAGCAAAATAGAAGGCAATCCAGGCAAAGCAGCTGTGATCTTGGGAAGGATGTGACTAGTGTTGCTGGGGTGACAAGCAAACAGAAGGATGTGCCCTCTGACTCCTGGCGGATGCTCTGCCCCAATAAAGGGCATAGATGCAGAAGTCATGGGGATGGTGGACAGCAGGCTGGATTCCAGCATCCAGGAAACTCTGGCTGCACATGAGATTCTGAGAGGGATTTCCTACAACCGCTGGATCTGAGAGCTCTGGTGGGGAGTGCTAACAGTATGCGGTGTGGCCCTAATAGCTTTAATTTCAATTTTCACACTTACTCCATTTATCAGCAATATGGGTGGTGTCCTGGTGTAGTGCTATAGGATAAGAACTGGACTGCAAGAATGGTTTGAACCATAAGGTCACTGGTTCAAATTCACTACCTGTTCCTTGGAAACCCTATACAGGGTCGTTAAGAGTCAAAACCAATTACATGGCACTTAACACCCTGGGAGGCTGAAGGGTCACTGATGGCCCAGTGGTTGAAGCGCTAACTGAACAATCAGTGGTTCAAGCCCATCAGCCACCGCCACAGGAGAAAGCTGCGATAGCCTTCTTCGATAAAGATTTGCAGCCTTGGAAACTATGGGGTGGTTCTACTCTGCCCTATTGGGTCACACTATGAGTTCGAATTTACCTGAGGGCAAAGGGTTTGGTTTGAACTTTAGAGTGCTGATTTTCTTGACTTTTGAAAATCTGCACTATGGTCCCCCTCCCCATATTTACATAAAAAGTTTACACAAGTGACCAATATTATTCTTTATGAGCTATTTCTGTAATTAATATTTATCCCAAGATGTCACCTAGCATTTATTTTTCCTATTGTGATCCACAAGGTTGGCAGTTCAAACCCATCAGCTGCTCCTGGGAAAACGTAGATAGGGTCGCTATGAGTCAGAACAGAGTCGACAGCACTTAACAATAATTCATTTAATTGAGCTCTCCATCTGAGAGTCTCCTTGGGTTTCCTTTGAAGACTAATTTTAAATGATTTGTTTTAGAAGAAATTCACATGCTGGATAGAGTTTGAAGAGCAAATATATTTGATCCTGGGTGTGAGGAAAGGGGCTGGTTTAAAGAGACCTTGAAGTATGAGAAGGAACCCTGTGGCGCTGTAGGATAAGCACTGACCTGCTAACTGAATGGTAGCAGTTCAAACCTATCAGTTGTTCCCAGAAAGAAAGATGGGGTTGTTTGCTCCCATAAAGACTGACTGTCTTGGAAACCCTATATCGGTTTGCTTTAAGTCAGAATCGACTCGATGGCAGTGGATTTGGTTTGGGTTTGGAGTATGATAAGAGTCCTGAGTGGTGTAAACAGTTCACCCAGCTGGCTGCTACTTCAAAGGTGAGCAGTTTGAATCCACTCAGAAACATGCTGGAAGAAAGGTCTGGTAGTCAATTTTCATAAAAGTAGCCCTTGAGACCCTATGAATCACAATTCTAGTCTGCTATACATGGGTTGCTGTGATAGTTATAAAGTTTTGTGTCAACTTGGCTGGACCAGGATTTTCAGTGGTTCAGCAGTTAAATTACTTTCATGATGAGATCTAATATGATGTAACCACTCCCATGATCTGATCTGATGTGATCAGTCCTGATCTGATGTGAGTATCCTATGTGCTATAAATCTTCACTTCTACGATCTTCATGCAACCTACAGGATTAGGCTATATCTTGAGTCCATTTCTTTTGTCCACACCTGAGGGGGTGGGGCTGCCACCTCTAAGGGGGCAGAAGGACAGGACCTGTTAGGGTCAAGGGATGGGGTCACCATCCAGATGGAATAGGGGAATGGAGTTGTTCAAAGATGTAAAACCAGAATTGCCTTTTCACTGGACCCAGAAGGCAGAGTTGAAGCCCCTGCCCAGAGTCCAGAGTGTATGGTCAATACCCAGAGTCCAGAGGACTGGGCCATTGCCTGGATGCTTATTTCAAGTTTTGAGAGCTAATGCAAACTGCTCTTCTATATTATTTTACTTGCTTGGTGCCCACTATCCCTTCTCTCCCTCCAACTGCTCCCATTTGTATTGGAAACGTCTATCTTTTGTCTGCTCTACCATTGTGATTAGAAGCAGATAACTTGTGTTCTAGATTCAGAGATGAAGAGGAATTTTGCCCCAGGTTGGAATTTGGACTTGGAAGAACTTTGCAATAATATAATGGGGTTAGTGAATTTTCAATATTAAGTATGTCTGTTGTGTGAGTTTAGGTACAGGTATGAATTTACAACTCTTTAGTTAGAGATTCCGTGCATGATTTCAGAGATGTATACAGGCGCTAAGTTGACAAGAGGTCGACTGTGATAGGAAAGGTTTTGTGTCAATGTGCCTGGACCAGGATTTGCAGTGGTTTAGCTATTAAGATGTAGTAATCATCCCCGTAACGTGATCTGATGTGATCAGCTCTGATGTGCTGTAATTATCCTATGTGGGATAACTCTTCACTTCTATTTATTAATGAGGTCACACGCAATCTACAGGATGAAGTTGAATCTTAAGTCAATCTCTTTTGAGATATAAATGAGATTTAAAAGGCAAGCAGAGCTCAGAGGCTACTACCACCAAGAAAGATGAGCCAAGTGTGGAGCACATTCTTTGGACTGGGGGTCCCTGCACTGGGAAGCTCCTAAGGCACACGGAGATCCCCAAGGAATGCTGGACCCACAGAAGTGGAAAGGAGACAAGAACCTTTTCCAGGGTCAGCCAAAAGAGAGAGCTTTCCCCTAGAACCAGGATTTGGAGTTCCAGCCTCTTGACTTGTAGATAATACATTTCTGTTTGTTAAAGGTAGCCACTTGTACCAGTTCTGTTAGAGCAGCACTGTATGACTAAGAAAGTTGCCAGGACTTAGAACTTACTTGATGGCAACTGGTTTGGAGTGTAAGCAGTCTGTCCCAGTACACTTTATACACGGGGCCTCCTGGCATTATGGGCTGAGAGCATGAGGGCTACTATTGGAATCCCTGGGTTCCTGCATGGAAGGACTGCCTTGCTTGAACTGCCAACTCTGCTCCTCGTTGTGGGAATTATTCCTGGCCATATTAGCAACTTGGTCCTCACCACTAGGCTCATGGGCTCCTCCCTGGTTCCAGGATACACCTGAGTGGTTCTTCCTGGAACTAAGAGTCTCCTTACCATTTCTAACTGGGTTACTGCTTTGTCTTGCTCTCCTTATCCTTTCCCCTAGTCCTTGACCAAGGCCCCATTTGCCCCTTTTGCTCAGCAGCCCCTTGTTCTAGATTTGGAGAAGGGCAGTACTTTAGCCCGATGCTGCCTCTGACGAGGCCCAGGTTAGGCAGGCCATGGCCAGCTTCTCTTTTTGGTTCTGCTGCAGGGATAGGAACTGGCAGTCAAACCTAGGAGAGGTCACAAGCTTTTGCTTCCCTCCAGAGGTTTTATCCCCACTCTACTCTGGTAGCGTAGTGGTTACGAATCTGGCTGCGAACCTTAAGGTTAGCGGTTCGAAACTACCAGCCACTCCACGGGAGAAAGATGAGGCTTTCTACTCCCGTAAAGATTTACACCCTCGGAAACCCTGTACAGGGTCGCTATGGGTCGGAACCGACTCCACGGCACTTAACAACAACAACAACAACCTAAATCAGCAGGACCATAGGGGGGAAACAGTGATAATGATCAACAATGCTGGCTGAATGAGAGCCGACCACATCTCTAAAACTTCCCCACAAAGAAAAGAAAACCCATTATTTTCAGACAAAGAAAGGGTAGTGGAATCATTTAACACACAGGGAAGCTGTAGAAACATCTGATTGGTAAGCATCTCCTGGGAAAGGATTCGACTCCAAGTGAAATGTTTGGAAAGAAGCATTCTGTTCAAGCCTGTGCTGAAACAGAATGAGATGGACCGATGTGTATACTAACCCAGGCTTCAGCATGCACATGATCTAAGTACACCTACTCCTCACTGCCTGACATGGGTAGGCTCCAAAGATCAGGTTGTCATGTAAAAACAATGTTATGTGGAAACCAGTTGCTGTGAGCTGACGCCATCTCACAGTGCCCCTACGTGTATTAGAGTAGAACTGTGCTCTGCAGTGTTTTTAATGACTGGTTTTCGGGAACTACATCACCACACTTTTCTTCTAAGTTACCTCTGAGTAAACTCAAACCTACAGCCTTTTGGTTAGCAGCTGAGAGGTTCCTACATAGATAAAGATATTTCTTTAAATATTGCTACAATGATCTCATGTTTACCAAACATAGTATTCTTTAATGCTATAACAACAATTGATCATTTCAGGCTGGGCTATTTTGGTAAAACGGCATTCCCACCCCACCCCCATACGAGAGTTTGAGTGGAAATTTTAGCTTTGATGTGATTAATTATAAATCTTTCTTGGATCAAGAGCCAGGTGATCAAGGGACTTAAAGTTCACCTGGTAGGGAGAGAGGAAACTGCTTACCTACTTTCTCACCATCCAGTTGTTGTTGTTAGGTGCCGTGGAGTTGGTTCCGACTCAAAGCGACCCTGTACAGGGTTTCTGAGGCTGCAAATCTTTATGGGAGAAGAAAGCCTCATCTTTCTCCCGCAGAACAACTGGTAGTTTCGAACTGCTGACCTTGTGGTTTGCAGCCTGATTTGTAACCACTATGCTCCCAGAGCTCCTTTATGGGAACAGAAAGTCTCATCTTTCTCCCAAGGAGTAGCTGGTAGGTTTGAACTGCTGACCTTGTGGTCAACAGTCCAGCGCTTATTCTACAGTGCCACTAGTGTTCCTCTACCTCAACTAGTGAAAAAAAACAAAACACCTCAGTGTCAGACCTAAGTACATGCAAATAAAGAAACAAATGAACAAACAAATAAAAAACATACTTCAAAAATTTTATCTTTTTCCAAAGTGATCGTAAAGGACAGGTTAAAAACTCATGTCTTCAAACACGTACTTGTCAATATCTGTCTAAAAACCAAACTGAGTTCTAGTGGTCAATGGCAGCCTTTTTGTTCATTAAAAATGGGCTGAATATTTTCTTATTGAAAATAATTCCAACTGTTTGGCAATAAAAAGGCATTTTAAAAATATTTTCCACACTGGAGAGTGTCTTGGACTGAGCCCTTTTGAGTTTTCTCAACTATTTAAATAATGAAGGACCTGAGTGAAGCTTGCCCTCTATTGAGTGATTTTTGTTGTTACTGTCTGATAGCCAAAAAATCAAAATCATTCAGGTAAAGTGAGCCTGTAAAGGTAGTGTCATCCAAGAAAAAACATTTCCAGGATTAGTCTTCAAAGTTAAAATGTAAGGCTTAATTTATCCCTGTCCAAAAGGCTTTATAGCATGAGATTTGTAGCTCTGATTCGTACACTAAAAACTCTCCCACCTAGCATCAGGTTTTGCAATATACAGCTGATCCCTGAACAACACGGGCTTGAATTATGTGGGTCCAATATACACAGATTAAAAAATAAAACCACCATGTGATGCTAATTATCTCCACATGAGCTATTTGTCTCTCCAGTAAACTGGGTACTACAGTAAAAAAAAAAAAAAAAATGATTTCTTTCAGTTCATGAATTTTTTTCACCATGCTTACTACAATACTGTAAACATTTAATAACACCATGGAACCCACGTGCCATTAATGGTGCTGGAAGTGCTTCCAAGAATTAGAGAAAAGTCATGACATTACAGAAAATGTTTCATTGATTGGTATGTACCATAGATTGAGGTCTACAACTGTAGTCACCCACCACTTCAATATAAGTGAATCCAACGTAAGGACCATTGTATAAAAGAAAATGAAATTCACGAAGCCATCACTGCAGCTATGCCAGCAAACACAAAAACCTTGTCCTTTATTTTGGCATACTTTTTTATCTCACAGTGAAAATGAAGTTTTTATGAAGGTTGCTGTCTATAATAAAAGAAGACTTCAAAAAGCTTGTGGGAAAGTGGAATTACAAGATAAAAACAAAAATATAAACTTAATTTCTCACTATCGGTTCCATCAAGGCCAAGACATTTTGTAAGCAATGATACCAGTGATTTCATCAATCCCTGAAGAATTTAACTATGTCAAGGCAGTCTTTTTTACATTATTAACTGAAGAAAAATGGGTGCCTTAAAAGATTTTTTTAAGATTAGGAAACAAAATGAAGCCCAAAGGAGCCAAATCAGGACTGCAAGGTAGATGCCTGATGATTTCCCACCAAAACTCTCATAAAATTGCCCGTTGGTTGAGAAGAATCAAGGGGAACATGGTCGTGTAAAGCTTTCCTTGGTGTTTATCGGCTAAAGCTATGGCTGACTTTCTGAAAACACTCTCCTAAGAAGCAGACATTCAACAAGCAAAATGCCTTGAGCGTCCCAAAATACTGTTACCATGACCTTTGCTTTCAAGTATCTGCCTTTGCTTTGACTGGACCACTTCCACCTCTTGGTAACCATCGCTTTGATTGTGCGTTGGACTTCAAGATCATTCGGTTCCTGTTATAGTTCTTCCAAGAAATGTTCCAGAATCTTGAGTCCATTTATTTAAAATTTCCATTGGAAGCTCTGCTTATTTTTGTCTGCATTTGATCTGGAGCAACAGTTTTGGTATCCATGTATCAGAAAGTTTACTGAATTTTAATTTTTCAGTCAGAATGGTGTAAGCTGAAACAATTGAGATGTGTACGAAGTTAGCTATTTCTCTGCTGTTCATTGTTGGCCTTCTTCAATTAGGCCATGAACAAGATGAATTGTTTTCTCAGAAATTGACGTGGATGCCCCACCATGATGAGTTTCACCTTCAACATCCTCTTGTCCCTTTGAAAAGTGAGTTATACATTTGCGAGATGCCCATTTCTTTGGGGCACCATCCTCATAAACTTTTCATAAAGCCTCAATGATTTCACCATTCTTCCACCCAAACTTTCCCATAAATTTGCTGTTTTTTTAAAATTTTTTACCACTTTGTTAAATTTATATTTAAAAACCCCACAAATTCATAATAATAAAATGTTTACAAAATGGTCACACAGGAACAAACCTTAAGATGTTATTTCATGCTACCTTGTCACATGTACTTGCAAAAGGTTAGACTTAGTCCAAATGAACAGCTGCCATTTAGAAATGTGAGTTCTTTCTTTAAGCAAGAAGAAAGCTACAAGCCTGTCTAACAGGATGATGCAGAGACAGCCTAACCCCTCCGAAAAAGGGAGGCTGTGTCCGGTCTTCAGCATGCTCACGCACCAAACGAGGCAGAGATGCATGATTTCCAAAGTCCTGTGTGCTTTGATCCTTCCATTTCAGAGGACAGTATAAGAGTTTGCCACAGTGTTTTTCTTTTTTCAAATTGTAAACGTCAACTAAAAATAACTTAACATGCTCAAAACCTTTACCACAAGGAAGACTATAGTTTGTTTGTGACTCTCACCCACTTTGGATGCTTTCCATTTCAGAAGCTTCTGATTTTGGTTTACTTACTTGGAGAGTCCTGCCTTGGAGGTCACCCCCTCTGCACACCCAGGAGAGCTGTAGTCTGTGGCTCTGCCTTCTTCACAAAGGCTCCAGAAGCTAACTCCCTTCTCTCTGATTACCAAGTGCTCAGCTGACTGATTTCCTTACATTCCACTGCTTATCATACCAAGTGTCTTTTGATACATTCCTCTACAAAGTCTTCATTTCATGCTGCTAATAACTAAACTTGAGGCTTTTACATAACAGCTAGGTACTTTTGCTGGTATCGGAAACAACGAATTTGCATAGAAGCCAATGATAGGCTACTGATGCTGGTAGATGAGCTGCATCTTCGCACCTTAGAGTTGTAATTCTGTCCCTCCATGGAGCTCTGCATCATGTGCTCACACTCTCACATAAAACTTCCACTTTCCTTTTCAGTATAACATATGATATATATATATATATATTTTTTTTTTTCTAATCACAAAGACATACTCGGGATAAAACAAAACAAATCTATGGGCAGTTTTAAAAGCAAAGGTCTTCAAACCTGTGTTCATGCCGGTGGATCCTCAAGTTCTAGGGCACAGTGTTCCAAATAATAATTTTTATAATTTGAGAAAGATGAAAACTTATAATCTTACAAGGGGACATATTTTTAGAAATCATTACTGCAATGTGTAGCCTTTTCACAATTACTTGAAAATTCATAGTTCTAATTATGCACGTCGTGAATTTACAATCATTTCCACTCATAATGATCACAATGTTCTCCATTTTCATTTATTTCTAATGAAATTTGGTTTCAATTACCTAATGTTGATTTTGAGGTAGCTTCACTGTAGTTCTATTGCTATGAAAACGGTGTGTTTCAAAGGACCACCTGAAGTATTTGATTAGACTTAAGTGAAGGAGGGAAATACATATTACTTATACCGATTTTTCACTTGATTTACAAACTAAAAAAGAGAAGGGAAGAAAAAAACTAGTAAAATGACAAAACCAAACACTTCTTCAGTGATTTCAATACAGTTCCTTTGTGAGCATGAACACAATGCATGGAATCTGCTTCTTGGCATGGAAAGTAGAGTCCAGGGAATAGGACTCAAATTTTGTTGCTACTTTCCGGTTAACCCGAGTAAGGTTGTACATGAGTTCAAGCTTGTGAGCAAATGGATTCAGCATAGCACAGAGGGACTGCATGAACCAGGACCCGTGCTTTGAATTTCGTCAGAAATAGTAACTGGGTGCTGTGGAATACAAATATAAGAAGTCTGCCTCAACTGGTATCTTCTGGCATGTCATGTCATCATCGGGAGCACTGTCTCAATGCCACAGTCCAAGTCTATACCTCTGCAGCCCTGAATAAGAAAAAGTTTAGGTTTTCCAGCTAGACTTCTGCAATGATCCCCTCTGAAGAAAGTCGCTAATTTTTTCAGGCTAACAGGTCCATCTGTTCCATAAATAACGCCTTCCTCACCATGGCTGAGAAGTATGCAGATAAAACTGCTCCTTTTGCTATGATCTTCTTCAGAGACACTGCAGATGAAGCCCATGATTTCTTCATGTGTGAGATCATTTTTATTCCTGACTTCATATTTCAGGTTCCTGAATGTTTCCCTGAGATTTGCAGCATCTACATCTGTACCAGACCAAGGTGCCATTTTAGTGGTTGAATGAAAGTTCTTCTTATTAATTATTATACATAAACCCATCCCAGGACAGTCCATTTTGTAACAACTATCCAAGGATATTCCGGAGTCCACTGATTAGTTTCCATGGAAGATCTTTGATTGTGAATTTTTAACGGAGTTTGAATCCACTGAGGTTTGACGGTTCTCCATGGATACGCCAGCAGCTCGCGTCAATTTCCGCTGTTCTCCAGGCGGCAGCAGGAGCTCTTGCTTCGATTTTAGCAGAATTCATGTTGCTCTGACTGGAACTCGTTTCAAATTGATGTGTTATCCTTTTTATGTCTATGCCTCAAACTAGATTCTGTTCACCCATGTTATAACAAGTTAGTATGAGTTCAGTTTGGTGCAAAAAAAATCATGCATTTTCCATGAACTCTATGAAGACCTCTCATACACATAACATACAAAATACGTGTTAACTGATATTTATGTTATCAGAAAAGCTTGCAGTCACTCGTAGACTATTAGTAAAGTTTGCGGGGAGCCAAAAGATAGATGTGGATGTTTGACTGTATGGTAGTTGGCGCCCCTGCCATGGAATAAAAGTCTTGAAACTACTTTCCAAACAGATGACATGGCAGTATCAACATGTTCAAAGTAAAATCAAAAGGTATATTTATATATACATATATACATTGTTGTTGTTGTGTGCCGTAGAGTCGGTTCCAACTCATAGCGACCCTGTACAGGGTTTCCGAGGCTGTAAATCTTTACGGGAGCAGAAAGCCTCATCTTTCTCTCGCAGAACAGCTGGTAGTTTCAAACTGTTGACCTTCCGGTTCGTAGCCTGATTTGTAACCACTATGTCACATTAGGGACTTCAAAAAAGTTATTGGAAAAAGAGAATGAATATCTAATGGAATTTTCCCACAAATGTTTTGAAGCCCTCTCATATATAAAGATGAAGAGAAGACCACCTTGCTACTATCGAGTTGATTTTGACTCACAGAAACCCCATGAGTGCAAAGCATAAGTGTCAAGGTCATGACCTTTTTAAAGCAGATCACTAGATTTTTCTACTGAGGTGTCTTTGAGGTGGTTTTAACTGCCAAACTTTTCTTTTTTTAAAGCAGGTTTCAGTACTTCATTCTTTTTTTCTAATTGCAAATTTTTAATCCCATTAAATCTTTTCTGAACATTTTATTGTGCTTTAGCAAATTCGTTTTCCATTTAATAGCTCCTAAACAAATTGCTCCAAGGAGCTCTGGTAGCGTAGTGGTTACGAATCAGGCTGCGAACCTTAAGGTCAGCGGTTCGAAACTACCAGCCGCTTTGCGGGAGAAAGATGAGGTTTTCTACTCTCGTAAAGATTTACACCCTCGGAAACCCTGTACAGGGTCGCTAATGGTCGGAACTGACTTGACGACACTTAATAACAACAACAAACAAATTGCTCCATGACACAGCATGCCGGCACTCTCCCCATTTAGACGCTAGGTTCCCTGTTTCCATTGGTCCTCTTCTCCTGTCCTTTCCCACCTTTACATTCTTGCATTTGGGCAGATGTCGCCCTTTTGGTCTTCTATAGTTCATTGCTCTAAGAACACATCCCTTCCAGGTATTGCTATTTTATAGGCCAGTCTATTATTTGGCTGAAAGATGGTCTCTGAGAGTGGCTTTAGTCTCAAATTAGAAGGTTGTCTTACAGCAATAGTCTCAGGGGTACTACCAACTGAACTGTGGCAACCAAGGATATAAACCAAACCCAAAATGAGACAAAACTCATGGCCACTGAGTCAGTTCCAACTACAGTGACCTTCTATCTGGTTCCTGAGACTATAAGTCTTCCAGGGAGTAGACAGCCTTATCTTTCTCCTATGGAATGGCTGGTGGCTTTGAACTACTGGCCTTGCGGTTAGTAGTCAATGCCTAACCCACAGTGCCACCAGTTCTCTTACTCAGGTATACAGATATATGGAGTTCTCGTGTGGTGCTGTAGGATAAGCACTGGACTGCTAACTGCAAGATCGGTGGTTCGAACCCACCAGAAACTCTATTTAGGGTCCCTATGAGTTGGAACCAACTTGACGGCACTTAACAACAACAACATATATGTATATTTTTCACAGGAAATGGAGTCCAATAGCATTTTTCACTGTGGTGTTGATAGCATTTTTCACTGTGGTGTTGATAGCATTTTTCACTGTGGTGTTGGCATATTCATTTATCAAACCCGAGGGCGGGGGGGGGGGCAGTATGTTGTTATTTCAGAAGGAACTTAAGAATGCATGAGCTAGAAAGTAGCTCTGAGGTGATTTAGCGATGACAAGGAAGGACTGTGATTCAAGGGAATGTGTTGGCAACTCACAAACATCATGGAAGTGAAGTGAAGTGGTTTCCTCATCAGCAGGAAGCCCAGACACCCACCTGTGACCACTCCGAAGCCTCCCAGATGGACAGGCAGTCCTGGCCTTCGCAGCTCTGCACTGGTGTTGGCCGGGGGCCTAGGCAGTAGAGGGACCGTGTGGCAACGTGGGTGCCATTCTGCAACTGGTACATGCAGGTCACCTCCCGATGCTGGATGCCTTTGTCACAGGTCGCCGAGCAGGGGCTCCATGGCCCTGCTGCCCACCTGTCCAGAAGGAGGACAGATAGTGAGAAGCTACCTGGATGAGGACCTTCCCAATGGTCATGGACGCAAGCCTGTGGTGGGAGTGAGGAGACAGATTCAGGTGCCTGTGCAATCTGCTTTGGAAAGAATTCCAGGGTCTGGAAGCAGAGGCTATGGTTGGAGTGGTCATTTGGTTCAATGGTCTACTAGGTGTAGAAGCCCTTCTGCACACAACACCCCTGTAGTAGACAGACTTATTGCTCTCACTGGTCACTCCCACTGAGAGGTGCTATATTGTCACATGGCCTACTGGAGGGTGTCCATCCTACATTCCTTGACATTGTGCTTGGTCACATGACATGCTTTGCTCCATGGGTATGTGCGGACATGATTATGTCCAAGCAGAAGTTCTATGTGGGACTCTGTGGTTTAACTAGGACTATAAGAACTTCAGGTCCCAATATATGGGACAGGCCTACCATCTGGGTTCTGGAGTAAGATGATACACGGCGCTCACTCAAGCTTAGCCAGCCCAAAGCCACCACAGCTTTCATGTCAATTATGAGACAGAAACGTTTTTATTGTGTCATATTAGGATTACTTCTTTCTGCAGCAAAAGCTGACTAGGAGCCCCTATTCCCAAATGAGATGCTCCCCACTTTCCAAAGAGAAAGGACACGGCTGGGTGGTGACTGTAATGCTCCTATACAGCAACGTGGGGCTCCTGGGGAGTCTCATCTGTTGAAGGCATCATCTCGAAAGTGCTCTTCTAAAATGTCTCATATGTCAACAAACCCAATTCTGAGAGGGTCTATGTTGGCCTCAAGGTATTAGAAGGATCTGGGAAATTTGGGAATCACGATTCCTCAGGGCACAAATGGGACTTTGGATGCTTTTTGGCAATGCCAACAAAAAGAATCTCTGCTGTGGTCTGCTTGCTGGGGTGAGCCAGCAAGCTCTGTTCTCTTTCTTATCCTTGATTGAATACTTACTCCTAGAATCCCACCATTTAGCAGCACAACAAATGGAGGGAGAGTTCTAATAACCATTTAGTTCTTCCTTAATAGTCAAAATATTTCTAAATGCTACCTGAAGCAGAAAGCTGATCATGCTAGCCCATTATTTAAATATGTTTAAAGGGTTTTCCCACGACAGGGTCCTTCAGATGGGCACTGGATGGTTCCAAACTCCTCTTCATTACCAGTTCTAGTTCTAGCCTACTTGCTCACTCATCTGTCCATTCACTGTTTTTTTAAGGATTCATCATGTGCTAGGCATAGTTCTAGGTTCTGATGATGAGACAATGAACGGAATGAAGTTCCTAACCTCTGAAGTTAGTAGGGATAAACAGTTAGCCAGTGAACAATATAACTTGTTATATATCATATGTAAAGACAGAACATACCATCATGTAATCATTTTTTTTTTTTTTTTTAAAGTAGAGCAGGTCAACAGGGGTTCAGCGATAGAATTCTCACCTTCCATGATGGAAACCTGGGTTTCATTCCCAGTCAATGTGTCTCACGTGGAGCCACCACACATCTGTGAGTGAAAGCTTGCATATTGCTATGATGCTGAAGAGATTTCAGTGAGCTTCCAGACTAAGATGGACTAGGAACAAAGGTCTGGTGATCTACTTCCAAATACCAGTCAATGAAAACCCTAGGGATCCCACAACGGTCCAATTCACAGCTGATCATTGGAATGACACAAAGCTGAGCAGTGCTGTGACCCAATGTGTGCACTTTCTATTAGTTGGATCATCCAGAAACAGAGCAGGGAGCAGGGAGTAGATGAGTTGCAGGGAAAGCCTCGTTGGTCATGACAGCTGAGGCTGGAAGGAAGTGGGGAGTGCACCACAGAGATCTGGGGAGACAGTTTCATGGAGAAAGCAAAGCAGGTGCAAAGGCCTTGACACCAGAGCATGGCAGGGCTGGGGAACAGAAAGAAGGCCAGTGGGTGGACAGGAGGGCTGGGGAAAAGGTAGCATCAACGAGACCAGGATGGAAGCTATTGCAAAGGTATGGTAGCCTTGAAATTAACAATTTGGCCATTGATCCAGGTTCCTGAGAGCTGGACCACACCTAAGCCCAATGAGCAGGAAGGCTGCCCAGACATCTAAAGGTCAGCCATCTGTACAGAGTGCACCTCAGCCATTCCCATATTACTTTAAAGATAGTTAATACTCTTTTATTAATTTTCCATCTCTGATGTAACAATGACTATAAACACCACCACTCGCCTATCATAATGTGGTGGTTGTGTTGCTGGAAGATATGCCATCAGTATTTTAAGTACCAGCAGGGTACATTCATGGCGGACAATTTCAGCTGAACTTCTGGATTAAGACAGACTAGGAAGAGGGAGAGAGGGACTCCTTCTGAATGTTTAGCCGCTGAGAATCTTATGAATAGCAGTGGAACACTGTAAGATCGCACAAGAATATTGAATATTGAAACATAATAAATATCACCATAATACTGTCAGATACAGTGCCAGAAGATGAGCTCCTTAGGTTAGAAGGCACTCAAAGTACAACTGGGGAGAGCTGCCTCCTCAAAGTAGAGTTCACTGGTATGATGCAAACGGAGTAAAACGTCAGGACCTCTATCTGCTGATGGGATACAACTCAAAATGAGGAGAAACAGCTGCTGTAATCATCTATTAATAGTCGGAACATGGAATGGACAGCGTATGAATCTAAGAAAATTGGAAGTTGTAACAATGAAATGGGATGCATAAACATCGATATCCTAGGCATTAGTGATCTCAAATGGACTGGTATTGGACATTTTGAATCCGACAATATCATGGTTTACTATGCTGGGAATAACAAATTGAAGAGGAAATGCATTCATCCCCCAAAAGAACATTTCATGATCAATCTGGAAGTATGATGCTGTGATTGGATAATATCCATTCGCCTACAATGAAGACTAGTAAATAAGACAATTATTCAAATTTAGGCACCAACCACTAAAGCCAGCGATGGTAAAACTGAAGAATTCTACCAATTTCTTCAGTCTGAAATTGATCAAACATGCAATCAAGATATATTGATAATTACTGGTTATTGGAATGCAAAGGTTGGAAACAAAGAGTAAGGATCAGTAATTAGAAAATATGGCTTGGTGATAGAAAAGATGCTGGAGACCACATGATAGACTTTGCAAGACCAATGACTTCTTCACTGTAAATACCTTTTTTAAACAACATAAACGACTATTCATATAGACCTCACCCGATGGAATACACAGAAATCAAACTGATTACATCTTTGGGAAGAGATGATTACATCTGTGGGAAGAGGTATCATGAATGAACAGCAGGTCAGGTGCAGATTGTATAACACACCATAAATTGCTCATATGCATATTCAGATTGCATATGCATATGAGCAATTTATATTGTGTATACAATCTAAAAACAAAAACAAAAAACAAGTCCACAAGAGTCAAAATATGACCTTGAACATATCGCAGATTTGATGCTTTAGTCAATTTGATCGAAGAACAGAAAAGTTGTGGGATGACATCAAGAACACCATACAGGAAGAAAACAAAACATCATGAAGAAGAAATGAAAGAAGAAAAAGACCAAAATGTACGTCAGAAAAGACTATGAAACTTGCTCTCCAGTGTAAAAACTCCAAAGAACATGGGATCAATGAGGAAATAAATGAGCTAAACAGAAAATTTCAGAAGGGCAACTTGAGAAAACATAATCGAGTATTACAATGAAATGAAATGTGCAAAGATCTATAGTTAGAAAACCAAATGCTTAGCATTTCTCAAGCTGAAAGAACTGAAGAAGAAAAAATTCAAGCCTCAACTTAAGATATTGAAAGGTTCTATGTAGCGTAGTGGTTACGAATCGGGCTGTGAACCTTAAGGTCAGCGGTTCGAAACTACCAGCTGCTCCGCGGAAGAAAGATGAG
>NW_006408702.1:1373872-1390028 GCF_000296735.1 Chrysochloris asiatica
TAGTGGTTACGAATTGGGCTGTGAACCACAAGGTCAGCAGTTCAGAACTACCAGCTGTTCCGCAGGAGAAAGACGAGGCTTTCTTCTCCCGTAAAGATATGCAGCCTCGAAAACCCTGTACAGGGCCACGATGAGTCGGAACCGACTCCACAGCACATAACCACCACCACTGACAAACTATTGAATGATGCAGAAAGCAGAAAAAGAAGATGGAAGGAATACATAGAATCACTGTACCAAAAAGAAACAGATGATGTTCAACCTTTCAAGAGCTAGCATATGACCAAGAGACAATGGTACTGAAGGAAGAGATCCAAGGTTCACTGAAGTCATCAACAAAGACCAAGGCTCTGGGAATTGATGGAAAACAATTTGAAATCTTTCAACAAACTGATGCAGCACTGGAGGCACTCACTCATCTATGCAAGAAATCTGGCAGAAAGCTACCTGGCAAACTGGTTCAAAGAGATTTATATTTGTGCCCATTCCCAAGAGATGTGATCCAACAGAATGCAGGAATCATCAGACAATCTCATTAATAACACATGCAAGTAAAATTTTGCTACGGATAATTAAAAAGTGGCTGCAACAGTACTGCCTGGGTTCAAACTGGATTTAGAGGAGGACGTGAAAATAGGGATATAATTGCTGACATCAGATGGATTCTACCTGAAAGCAGAGAATACCAGAAAGATGTTTACCTGTGCTTTAATGACTATGCAAAGGCTTCCAACTGTGCGGATAAAGAAAAACTATGGACAACATTAAGGAGAATGAGTAGTCCAGAACATTTCACTGTGCTCATGAGGAACCTGTACATAGACCAAGAGGCAGTCATTGAAACACAACAAGGAGGACACTGAATGCTTTAAAATCGGGAAAGGTGTGCACCAGGGTTGTATCATTTTGCCATACGTTTTCAATCTGTTTCCTGAACAAATAATTTGAGAATCTGGACTATATGAAGAACGAAGACTCAGACCTGCAATATTCAGATGAAACAACTTTGCTTGCTGGAAGCAAAGAAGGCTTAAACTCTTACTGATGAAGATCAAAGACCATAACTTTAAATATTGGTTACATCTCAATGTTGCAAAATTGCAAAAATCCTCACCACTAGACCAATAGGTCACATCGTGGTAAATGGAGAAAGACTGAAGTTGTCAAAGACGTCATTTTGCTTGGATCCACTATCAACATTCATGGGAGCAGCAGCCATGAAATCAAATGACATATTGCACTAAGCAAATCTGTTGTACAAGATCTCTTTAAAAGTGTTCAAGAACAAAGATGTCGGTTTGAAGACTAAGATGTGCGGTCCAAGCCATGATCTTTTCAATAGCTTCATATGTGTTTGAAAGTTGGACAGCAAATAAGGACGATAGAAGAGTTGATGCATTTGAATTTTGGTGTTGGAATATTACAAGTACCATGGACTGCTAGAAAAACTAACAAATCTGTGTTGAAAGAAATAAAGCTAGAATGCTCCTTAGAAGCCAGAAAGGCAAGACTTTGTCTCTCATACTTTAGAAGTATTATCAGGAGGGACCAGTCCTCAGAGAAGGACACCATGCTAGGTAAAGTGAAGGGTCAGCGAAAAATAGAAAGACTCTCAATGAGATGGACTGTCACAGTTGTTGTTGTTGTTAAGTGCTGTCGAGTCAGTTCCGGCACATAGCAACCCTGTACAAGGTTTCTGAAGAGCAGCTGGTGAGCTTGAACCACCGACCTTGCAGATCAAATGGCTTTGCAGCCTGGCGCATTAACCCACAGCGCCATACCATGACTATCACGGCGGCAGAAGCTAAATAACAGTGGTGAGGATGGCATAGGACCGGGCAGTGTCTTGTTCTGTTGTGTACGTGGGCACTGCTGGAGCGTATTCGATGGCATCTAACAACAATATAAACACCACAAATTTCTTATCTTATAGTTCTGGGGTTCAGAAGTCTAACACAGGTCTCACTGAGCTAAAATCAAATGGCTCCCACGCTCGCCCCCTCCCAGTTCTGTGCTGGGTTGTGCCATACAGACATGAATACTGCATATAGTGTGTGAGGGAAGAGACACGTGAAGCTCCCTGCTGATGCAGAGGGACATATGGGGTGTGGGATGGTGCCTGCTCACCTCATTCTGAAGTCAGGGGTTGGGACAGAACCTGTCTGCACAAGCATGCGCTGCTTGCAGGAGTTAGGGACACCCCGAATAACCATGAATTCATTGCAACACTCGTTAGATTAAAAAGGCAAACAAAAATGGGAGTGGTTTATTAGGGGTAGGTAGGAAAGAGTGAAAGAAAGAAAGCTATGTTTCTCAAGTCCTAGGCAGGTAAGACCCAAGGGAGGAGATGGTCTTCAGTCTGTGCCGACACCAGGTACCTGCTGAGAATCTCTACTTGGAGGCTAAAGCACATAGCCAGCATCTACCAGAGACTTTCTATGCCATGCACACACACACTTTGCAGTTTGGTTTTTTCAGGTCAATTACTGACTCCTGATTTTGAAAAATACACCAGGCTATGATGGGAAGAAAATTACTCTCTTGAAACATTTTATGGGGAGATGAAAGTAACCATTTCATACAAATGACTATGACTTTAGGTTTGAACCAGCTGAACAGCTGAACTCGAGAGCAAAATATCATTACTTCTGAATCTAGTAGTTTGGGAAAGAAACTACAGTTACATCAAACAATTTATTTCATAGTTATAACTTGAGCTTTATCTTTTGCACTGGTATCACCTAAAATCCGAACAGCAACATTTATTAATCAAGTTTCAGTAAGCTGCCTTTCTTAAAAGCAATACTTAAAAGCAAGGTCTTTTAATTTCTCAAAAGCAATTCTTTAGAAAGTCCCAGGAAACACTTTTTGAATTTAAGCCAACCTTTCCACAGTTTCTCTCAAGGAAGAACTTTCTTCCTGCCCCGCCCAAACTCAGCCCCCCTGTACAGAGTTCCAATTCGGTCTTTCTCATAAGATCCCTTGGTCAACAAGGACACTACAGGTGACCCTGTATTAGTTTCCCAATTTTGCTATAACAATTTGCCACAAACACTGCAGATTCACTACCCTACAATTCTGTGGGTCAGAAGCCTGGCATGGGTCTCCCTGGGTTAAGATTAAGGTTGTTGTTGTTGTTGTCAGGTGCCATCGAGTCGGAACCGACTCATAGTGACCCCATGTACAGCAGAAAGAAACAATGTCCGATCCAAAGTAGGAAGCCGACATCTTTGGTGGGAGGTGGGGGGAATTATTCTAATACAGCCTGTGGTGCTGTGAATTATTTAAGATGGTCCTTCTAGCCACAGTCTTTATGTTGTTGTTAAGTGCCACTGAGTCGGTTCCGACCCATAGCGACCCTGTACAGGGTTTCCGAGGGTGTAAATCTTTACGGGAGTAGAAAGCTTCATCTTTCTCCCGCGGAGCAGCTGGTAGTTTCGAACCGCTGACCTTAAGGTTCGCAGCCCGATTCGTAACCACTACGCTACCAGAGCTCCTTTATAACGCCCACCAAATGACGGGGTTGTTGTTGCTAAGTACTATCAAGTCAGTTCTGACTCATAGCAACCCTATGTAGGGTTTCTAAAGAGCAGCTTAGTGGGTTTACACTGCTGACCTTGCAGTTAGTAGTCCAGTACTTATCCAACAGTTCCACGTCAGAACTCCAAATGACTGGGTAGTGAGTCATTTTCGACTCCTAGGGACTCTGTATAAGGTTTCTGAGGAATGGCTGGTGGGTTTGAATTGCCAACCTTGTGGTTCACAGTCCAGTGTTGATGCTACAGCACCACACCAAGAGTCTAGGACTGGGTTTGTTGTTGTTAAGTGCCGTCGAGTTGATTCCGACCCATAGCAACCCTGTATAGGGTTTCCAAGGAGCAGCTGGTGAGCTTGAACCACTGATCTTGCAGCTCAAATGACTTTACAGTCTGACGCATTAGCCCACAGCGCCACACCAGGACTCCTAGGACTGGGTTGTTGTTGTTGTTCTTAGGTGCCATCGAGTTGGTACTGACTCACAGCGACCCTATGTACAGCAGAATGAAACACTGCCCAATGCTGGGCCAACCTCACAATCATTGCCACACTTGAGTCCATCGATGCAGCCACTTTGCCAATCCATCTTGTTGGGGGCTTTTCGTCTTTTTCTCTGACCCTCCGCCCTATCAAACATGATATCCTTCTCTAGTGACTGGTCCCTCCTGACAATATGTCTGAAGTATAAGAGGCGAAGTTTGGCCATCTGGCCTCTAAGGAGCACTCTGGCTGCACTTCTTCCAACACGGATATGTTTGTTCTTTTGGCAGCCCATGGCACTTTCAATATTCTCCTCCAACACCATAACTCAAATGCGTCAATTCTTCTATGGTTTCCTTAATTACTGCCCAGCTTTCGCATCCATATGAGGTTATTGAAAATACCATGGCTTGGGTCAGGCGCACCTTAGTCCTCAAGCTGACATCTTTGCTCTTCAACACTTTAAAAAGGTCTTGTGCAGCAGATTTGCCTAATGCAATACGTCATTTAATTTCTTGACTGCTGCTTCCATGAGTGTTGATAGTTGATCCAAGAAGAATGAAGTCCTTGACAACTTCAATCTTTTCTCCATTGATCAGAATGTTGTTTATTGGTCCAGTGGTGAGGATTTTTGTTTTCTTTACATTGAGATGTAATCCATACCGAAGCCAAAGGCTGTGCTCTTTCATCTTCATCAGTAAATGTTTTAAATCCTCTTCACTTTCAGCAAGCAAGTATGTAACATCTGCATATCTCAGGTTGTTAATGAGTCTTCCTCCAATCCTGGTGCCATGTTTTTCTTCAAAGAACCCAGCTTCTTGGATTATTTGTCCAGCATACAGGTTGAATAAGTATGGTGAAAGAATACAACCTTGTCACACACCTTTCTTAATTTTAAACCATTCAGTGTTCCCATGTTCTGTTGTTGTTGTTGTTAGGTGCCATCGAGTCGGTACGGACCCATAGAGACCTTATGCACAGCAGAATGAAACACTGCCCGGTCCTGAGCCAACCTCACTACTGCAAATATGAGGTGTTTCTGGCCCACTGGGGGGATTGGATAGCTTGCTAATAATGTAAATAGGGAGCATAGCACCCTTGGGAATGGTGTTGTTGTTGATGTTGTTAAGTGCTGTCAAGTTGTTTCTGACTCTTGGCAACCTTGTATAGGGTTTTCCAGGAGTGAGTGGTGAGTTTAAACCACCAACCTTGTGGTTAGCCATCCAGTGCTTACCCTATAGCCCATGCTATAGGGTAAGTGGGACCAAGCAAAAAAGGCATATGGAACTCTAATGTGGTGAATGGTCAGTTCTGCCATCCTTTTAGAACTGCTTACTACAAGGTCGGTGGTTCAAACTCACCAGTCCCTCCTCGGGAACTCTATATAGAGTCTCTACGAGTCAGAACTGACTCAATGGCACTTAACAATAAACAACAACTAGGATTAAAATGAGCCAGCCCAGAGACGCAAAATGAGGATCTCATTATCATCCAGAACGAAGAGCCAGCAGTGGAGTGCATTCTTTGAAATCGAGATCCCTGTGCTGAACCCTCTTGATCCAGGGGACACTGGATATGGCGAGAGCTGGGGAGAAGCAAAGGCAGAGGAAGCCCGGCCAGAGATGTCGAGGTGGGCTTCCCAGATGATGAAGTGAGAAAGCTGAGTGCCTTCAGGTAGGCTTGCTGGTGAAGTAGGGTGCCTATGAGCACTTACTGACAGTTAATTGAGCTTTGTAACACTTGCCTAAGCAGGGTGGAGGCCAGGCTGAGGGGCCATGGTCAGAGAGAGGTGTGCCTGCAGGCATGACTGAGACCGAGGGTGTTTTGATGAAAGAACTGTATCCTGAGCATTTCTAACCTGAATTGTAACCTGTTAATTTCCCAATAAACCTCGTAATTATGAGAATTGTATGCAAGTTCTATGTGGCCACTGCAACAAATGATCAAACCCACCAGAGAAGTAGAAAGTGCAGTGGCAGGGACAGTTGGTGACAGAATTGGTTTAAAAAGAAAAAGGAGGGTAGAGGCATGTTTGACCTCTGCCTCATAGAAATCAGCCTTGGGTATCTGATGCTAATGACGGTGAACTTGGAATAGGTGAGCTGCTACCCCCCATGCCATTTTTCCGGTTAGTGTCAGAAGTGGGATTTGTTGCAATGGATCCATACTCATGGAAGCATGAGACTTTGTAAGAGGAAGGATGAAGGAGTATGGGAAGTGAAACTTTTGATTCTTAGATGGTTACTGACATGGGAAGTGGTCTGTTTTGCCATCCCACTAGGCTCAGTAGGAGCCATCCCAGATGTTTCTTCCTCCCCTCTGGGCCACACATTTGAGTTTGGTGAAGGTAGGGACTTTCAGCTGGATACTCCCGCTCACAGATCTCTTTCCTGGGCAAGACGTTTCACAAGGCACCTGAAGCTCCATCAACCATGTGGTTCAAGAGCACAAGGGACAAGAGGTGGGAGACTTCCAGAAGCTGGCTGGCCAAGCATTTATCCTCCACGCTTTCTTTACCCAACCACATGAGGGCTCTGTGCTGGGTGTTTTCTTTGTGGCTCTTGATTAGCTCTCAGCAGATCAGGTCTAGCGGCTCTGTGATGAGAACAATCAGAACGTTGACTGAACACGTGCCTGTTATAGCCTCTGAAGATGGAGTGCTGTTTTATTGACCAGATGTCCGAAAGGAGGGCTGTGACGTGAGAAGCTGGGCTGCAGGGTCCTTCCAAGGGAGGCAGGCTGGTGCTTCACAGCTGCACATAAGCTTCAATTCAGGATGCCTTCATCTCAAAGCGGAGAACTGATGCGTTTCTTATGCATTTCCCTTAAATATTATCCACATATTTAATTTTTAAGGGAGGAAATGAAAATCTGAGTGCATCTTGAGGAGTCAACAAGCCTTTCTGTGACTATGAGCTTTTCTGGAAGCAAATCTTTCTGCCCTAAGAAAGGGCTAGCAAAGTATAAAGAGTTCTGTCTCTGCTCTAAAGGAGTAAAAATTAGGACGATTGTTAAAAACAATTTTCTTTCCAATAAAAAATGACTTATTTTTAAGACTTGTATGTATTAGGCTAGCCCTTGTAATTGAGATGGGTGATTTAACAGGGCCTGAGAACTTTAAACACATTTCAGAGATCTTTGGGTCATTTTGGTTAATCTCGCAATCTTGAGGAAAGGAAAATCAGGGAAGGAAGGGAAGGCGTCACTACTTTGTTAAAATATGGTTTAAGGAGAAATGCTTCTAATACATTTTATCTAAGATGACAAGAGCTTACCTTTCAAATACTTTCTATCTATCAGACATATCAGTTATACAATTTCACTAGTTTGATCCTTGCAATAATCCTGCGCAATGGAGACTGTGATCATATTCACTCTAACAGAAATACAGAGAGGTCAAGGGTCTTACTTAAGTTGACACATTATTCTAAACACAAGCCATTTTTAAAAGTCGCTTTACATATCATAACATTCATCCATTTAAAGTGGACAATTCAATGGATTTGAGTATATTCACGAGATTGTGCAGTCAGAACCACAATCCATTTCTGAACATTTTCCTCCCCATTCCCCACCCTCCCCTTAACAAACTGTTTAGTGGTCAACCCTTAACATTCTCTACCTGCTACTCTCTGTCTCTAGGGATTTGCCTGTTCTGGACAGTTCATAAAAGTAGCATCGTACAATATGCATTTCTTTGTGAGTGGCTACTTTTACTCAGCATGTTTTCAAGGTTCAACCAAGTTGTGATGTATACCAGTACTTCAATGCTCTTGATTCTGTTGTGTGGATAGGCCATATTTTATTCATTCGTTAGTTGATAGCCATTTGGTTTCTTTCGATCTTTGGGCTATTATGAAGACTGTGCTATGAATATTCACGGATAAGGGTCTAAGTGGACATATGTTTTCATTTCTCTTGGAGTAGAATTGGCGGATTAAATAGTAACTCTGCATTTAGCCATTTTAGGGACTGCCAGATGTTCTGCAAAGCAGCTTACATCTCCCCACCCTTGTATATGAAGGTTTGATTTCTGCACAGTTTCATGAATATTTCTTACTATCTTTTCAAGTGGGTGTGAAATTGTATCTCTGTAGGATTTTTTTTTTCAGAAGTAAGTTTTATGTATTTATTCAGGTGATTCAATTATAGAACAAACCCTTTTCGGTGTTTTGAAATCATCTTTTTTGTTTTTTCCTCAGAAGTTCAGTTTATGACAACTTTTCCAATTCCAAAGATATTCCAGTATCTGAAGTTTTTCATGCATTCAGGTCTTTGGCATGATGTCTGATGTGATGAACAATGAAGTATTAGCTGTCATCATAACCCTCTTGCAATCTAAAACCAACGGGGATTTTCTTTTCTGTACAGGCAGCTATGAGGTTATCGGGAAGCAACTGTCCATCTGAAAGGAACTGGTCATCTTTTCCTTGATCAATCAGTATGTCCAGCTGAGAACCTGGGTAGGACTCCACCAGATGGGTGAATAAATGGAAGGTACATAAACCTTCCATTTACTTTGATCGGATCCCAGATAACCACTAAATGTTTTTTTTTTTTTTTTTTTTTTTTGTTCCAAGGACAAAGCACAGGGTTGCAAATTGGAGCAAATGCTGAAACTGATTTGTATTTTCCAGGATTCTTCACATCACAGATCAGAGCTTCATGACTGCCCATGGAATGGCCAAAACCAGACACAGACTGGGGGTTCCCTGGAAAATTGGCATTTATGAGTTGGGGAAGCGCTTGTGTTATGTAAGAGTGCATTCTGTAATTAGTTTTCCAAGGATCTTCCGTGGCCACATCAAATCCAGCACCAGTGCCAAGTCCCAGTTCTCGTCTTCTCCTTTAATATTGCAGCCACGAGGGCTGGTATCTGGGGCACCGATGACAAGGCCATGTTCGGAGGCAGCTTGATGATAACCAGATTTTGATATGAAGGTTTGTTCTGTGCAAGTTAAGCCAGCCAGCCAATACAATGTAGGGCATTTTCCAGTTTCTGCCTTTGGTGGTAAGTAGATAGCAAATTCCATTTTGCAATTCAGTTCAACATTGTCATGTTCAAACACTTGTTGCTGGAGAGTTGTTTCAAAGCCATTTTCTCCTGTTCAACTGTGACTTTTTTTTTTTTGTCTGCACTGAAGGGTTGTTGTTGTTGTCAGGTGCCATCGAGTCTTAACTGACTCGTAGCGACCCCATGCACAGCAGAACGAAACAATGTCCGATCCTGGGCCAACCTCACTACCGCCGCCACACTTGACGCCATCAATGATGTCACCTGGCCGATCCATCTCGTTGGGGGTCTTCCTCTTTTTCTCTGACCCTCCACCTTACCCAGCATGACATCCTTCTCCAGCGACTGTTCTCTCTGGACAATGTGTCCAAAGTATGAGAAACGAAGCCTAGCCATCTTGGCCTCCAAGGAGCACTCTGGTTGCACTTCTTCCAAAACAGATCTATTGGTTCTTTTGGCAGTCCATGGCACTTTCAGTATTCTCCTCCAACACCACAACTCAAAGGCATCAATTCTTCTACGATCTTCCTTATTCACTGTCCAGCTTTCACATCCATATGAGGCTATTGAAAATACCATGGCTTGGGTCAGGCGCACCTTAGTCCTCAAGCTGACATCTCTGCTCTTCAATACTTTAAAAAGTTCCTGTGCAGCAGATTTGCCCAATGCAATACGTCGTCTGATCTCTTGACTGCTGCTTCCGCGAGTGTTGATAGTTTGATCCAAGAAGAATGAAATCCTTGACAACCTCAATCTCTTCTCCATTGATAAGAATGCTGTTTATTGGTCCAGTGGTGAAGATTTTTGTTTTCTTTACATTGAGTTGTAATCCATACGTAAGGCTGTGCTCTTTGATCTTCCTCAGTAAATATTTTAAGTCCTCTTCACTTTCAGCAAGCAAGGTTGTATCATCTGCATATCGCAGGTTGTTAATAAGTCTTCCTCCAATTCTGATGCCACATTTTCCTTCATAGAACCCAGCTTCTCGTGTTATTTGCTCAGCATACAGATTAAACAAGCATGGTGAAAGAACACAATCCTGAAGGGTAGACGATCCTTTTTCCCTTCTAGTATGTCTCAGTATACTTAGTTCTGCATGGAATCCCAGGGCTTTAACGCAGCTAACTTTTTGATCAATGGTACCTTCCGCTAGTGGCACGAACCGGAGCGGCCAGAGGGGAAGGCGGAGCCTTCTCTCATCAGGATTTTGATTTGAATTTTTTTTGGTGACTAATGAAACTGAGTATCTCATCATGTGTTTTAAGGAGCTCTGGTAGCGTAGGGGTTACAAGTTGGGCTGGTATCCTTAAGGTCAGCAGTTCAAAACTACCAGCTGCTCAGTGGGAGAAAGATAAGGCTTTCTTGCTCCCATAAGGATTTACAGCCTTGGAAACCCAGTATGTGGGTCGCTGTGAGTTGGAACCAACTCCACGGTACACTACCACCGCCACCACCACCATGTGTTTTACTGGCCACTTGCATATCTTCTTTGGAAAAATGTCTGTTCATAGCCTTTGCCATTTTAGTTTGGGGTTGATTTGTCTTTTTATTATGAAGTGTTAAGTGTTCTTCATATATATTAGATACAAATCTCTTATCGGGTATTGTATGATTTGCAAACATTTCTGCACCCCCCCACCCCCATTCTGTGGTTGTCTTTCCACTTTCTTGATCGTGTCCTTTAAAGCACAAACTATTTTAGATTTTGATCATGTCCAGTTGATCTATTTGTCTTTTGTTGTTTGTACTTTCGATGTCATCTCTAAAAAACTATTGGCAAATCTAAGCCCATGAAGCGTTTTGACTTCAGATTTTAGAAAGGGTTTTATAGTTTTAAATGTTATGCTTAGATTCATTTAGAGTTACTTTTTGTATGTGGTGTGAAGGAGAATGAATAACTTCATTCTTGTGTAATGTGGCTATGCTGTTGTATCAGGATCCTTTGTAGAAAAGACTTTATCCCTCATTTAACTAGCTAGGCATCCTTGTAAAAAAATCAGTTGATATAAATATGAAGGTTTGCTTCTGGACTCTGGATTCTATTCCCTTGATCTCTGTGTTCATCCTTCCTTCTGGAGGTACCACACTCCACACTATCTTGGTTACTGTAGCTCTGAAGTAATCGTTGTTGTTAAGTGCCGTCCAGTAGACTCTGACTCAAAGCAACCCTGTAGAGGGTTTCTGAGAAGCAGCTGGTGAGTTTGAACTGACGACATTGTGGTTTGCAGTCCAGTGCTGATCCTACAGTGCCACAAGAATAATATTCATGATTGCTGTTGTTGTTGTTGTTGTTAAGTGCCATCGAGTCGGTTCCAACCCATAGCGACCCTGTACAGGGTTTCCGAGGGTGTAAATCTTTACGGGAGTAGAAAGCCTCATCTTTCTCCCGTGGAGCGGCTGGTAGTTTCGAACCGCTGACCTTAAGGTTCGCAGCCCAATTCGTAACCACTACGCTACCAGAGCTCCTTAATTGTGCTTATATGAACATACAATCCCAGGTTTTACAGAACGCAGTTGCTGCATTTATGGATTATTTATTTATAAATAAACACCTCATGGGACTTCTTTCCTTGCTACAAAGACCTTAAGGTCTTGGTTTTGTGGATTATTTTAGCCACTTTGCCTAATACTGGTAATATTTTCAGATTTCTGGCTTTCAATGAAGTTGGGGTAACTTACATCAACCTTACATGACCTTCAGCCTTAGAAAAACTGGGAGCTAAAATCCATTTTTGAGTCAAACAATGGTCCAGATAAACTAGTCAGAACATTTTACTATGAGCACTGCGCTCCTTTGAAGAATTTAGTCTGTTTAGAGAAATAGGTTCCAAAAATCAGACTGCATATTAGGGTGAGGGTAAGTCAGTTATTAGTTTCATTGATCTTCCAGATGATGTTTTATGAACTGCCTGTCCAATGTCTTAATCAAATTGTCACATCCTGTGTCCCTTGTTATATAGAAAATTATGCATCTTGAAGAAACTAGGTCCTTAGAAGAGGCCAACCTCACCCTAAGTCAACCTTCTGGGAAGTCAAATGGCTCCTCCCATGTGGCCTTGATGTGCAGTTGTTGTTGTTGTTGTTATGTGCTGTGGAGTTGGATCCAACTCATAGTGACCCTGTACAGGGTTTCCGAGGCTGTAAATCTTTACAGGAGCAGAAAGCCTCATCTTTCTCCCGCAGAATGGCTGGTAGTTTCGAACTGCTGACCTTTTTACTGTACCTTAAATCATAGAATTACACTGTCCAAGTAGAAGAAGACACTCTTACAATTGTGACAAAAGAATTTCTATGGATACTCATGATTGATGGTGGTGGTGGTGGTTATGTGCCATGCAGTCAGTTCTGACTCATAGCGACCCTGTACAGGGTTTCTGAGGCTATAAACCTTTACGGGAGCAGAAAGCCTTATCTTTCTCATGAGGAACAGCTGGTAGTTTTGAAGTGCTGACTTTGCGGTTCATGATTAGAGGGGGAAAAATATGTGAGGGAGCCCCAAACCTTAGAACACTTAGCCTAACTCAAATAGCTAGCATACAGTTTGGCTCAACCTTCATTTTTCCTTAGGCTTTCCTTCTGTTACTGAGAAAGTGACCCATCACTGAAAACAAGGGAAAGGCAGTTTTGCCTGGGGGAAGAACATTTAGTATGTTTTAAATAGATTTACTAAAGATGCCCTACTTTAGTTAATCTATAGCACGGCATCTTTAATTAAACTATTTAAAACATACTAAAATAAAGATTGAAGTTGTCAAGGACTTCATTCTTCTTGGATCAACTATCAACACTCACAGAAGCAGCAGTCAAGAAATCAAACAGTGTATTGCATTAGCCACATTTGCTGCACAAGACCTTTTTAAAGTGTTGAAGAGCTAGGTGCGCCTGACCCAAGCCATGGTATTTTCAATAACCTCATATGTGTGTGAAAGCTGGTCAGTGAATAAGGAAGACCGTAGAAGAATTGATGCTTTTGAGTTATGGTGTTGGAGAAGAATATTGAAAATGTCATAGGCTGCCAAAAGAACCAATAGATCCGTTTTGGAAGAAGTGTAGCCAGCGTGCTCCTTGGAGGCCAAGATGGCCAAACTTCATCTCTCATACTTCAGATATATTGTCAGGAGGGACCAGTTGCTGGAGAAGGATATCATGTTTGGTATGGTGGAGGGTCAGAGAAAAAGAGGAAGACCCCCCAAAAAGATGGATTGGCCAAGTGGCAGCATTGACGGACTCAAGCATGGCAACAGTAGCGAGGTTGGCCCAGGATCGGGCAGTGTTTCGTTCTGCTGTGCATAAAGTTGCTATGGGTCAGTACCAACTCAATGGCACTTAACAACAACAACAACAAAAATTAAGATAAGCTAAACTAAAGATGCCCTATGGAGTCCTGGTGTGGTGCTGTGGGTTAATGTGCTAGACTACACAGTCGGTTTGAACTACATGGTTGGCAGTTCAAGCTCATCAGCCGCTCCTTGGAAATCCTTCACAGGACTGCTGTGAGTTGGAACTGACTCTATGGCATGTAACAAAAGATGCCCTACAGAAGGGGTCAACTCTATATTATCTTGCTAAACCTTTAAGGTTTACCACCCTTAACTGAATGGTTTTCTTCTGCCTTTGGTCCTTCAGGGTGTCTCATTTCTTAGTTCAGGTCTTATAAAACCGTCCTGTTTTTTTGTAGGTGAGAGAGGCGCTTGGTCTCTTGTTGTTAAGTGCCATCGAGTCAGTACCCTCTCATAGAGATCCTGTATAGGGTTTCTGAGGTGCGGCTGTTGAGTTTGAACCACTGACCTTGCAGTTCAAACCAACCTTGCGGTCTAGCACTTATCCTACAGCACCACACCAGGACTCCATTTGATCTCTACCCCCAAATATTTATATATATTGGAGGAAACATCAGTTAAAGGACTCATTAACACCCCACTGGAGTAGATTAAACCTTGTTCACCAATCTGTATACAGCTTAACTGCTGTTGTTGTTGTTACGTGCCGTGGAGTTGGTTCCGACTCATAGCGAACCTATACAGGGTTTCCAAGGCTGTAAATCTTAACGGGAGCAGAAAGCCTCATCTTTCTCCCATGGAACATCTGGTAGTTTTGAACTGCTGATGTTATGGTTACGTGTTGTCGAGTCAGTTCCAACTAATAGCAACGATGCATTGGATTTCTGAGGAGTGGCTGGTGAGTTTGAACAGCCAACCTTACAGTTCAAACAAATGTTGTAGTCCAGTGCATTATCCTAATACCTTACGTAACAGCTTAAAAGAATGAAAGCAACTTATCTTGGTCTATGGAAGCATTGCTTTGTTGCCTCATGTTACCTTTTTTGTTATTAAAGAGAAACCATACAAAAAGAAAAAAATTGTTTCCCATTTTCTTTAACATTCATTTACTTATTTGTCCAGGGAAAAGAAATTCTTCTATACTCAGTATGTACTATCAGTTTGGACTTGTCAATCATCTGAAAAGGTAAGCTTAAAGTTGAAATGCCCTAGTAGGCAGAAGCAGATGGTGATACTCCCAAGGTGTCAGAATAAGACCTCTCACCCTGAGGTGATTAGACTTTGTTTAAATCATTTATTGCTTTTGAGCTTGCTTTACAATGTAATTTGGATTTATTTAACTGGTAAGAATTTTCTATACATACTATTGATAATATTTGCTATCGCTTTTCACTTCTATTGTTTTTGTTTTAAATGCCCAAAGGTTGCGTTGACTAAAAGGAGCTCTGGTAGCGTAGTGGTTACGAATCAGGCTGCGAACCTCAAGGTCAGCAGTTTGAAACTACCAGCTGTTCCACGGGAGACAGAAGAGGCGTTCTACTCCCGTAAAGATTTACAGCCTCGGAAACCCAGTACAGGGTCACTATGAGTCGGAACCGACTCCACGGCACATAACAACAACAGCAAATAAATAGTATTAAAATTATTGCATTGGGCCTAACTCTTAATGGTTTTGAAATAGTTTTAAAATCTCACACAAGTAATATTAATTTGTAGATGTAAACCTTTTCATATGTTTTAACTGGAAAACTTTCTTTTAGATTTTTCTCATTAGAATTTTCATCTATACTATTGACTGGATTAATGCTATTCATTGTTACTTGCTATTATTTTCAGAATTATCAAATATGTATGATGGTTATTACAATACAATTTCTCAGAAGGCTAATATGTTGCCCATGAAGAGAATCATACAAGAGTATGTAAAAAAGTGCTGCTACGAGAGTTTCAGTTCATACGTGTATAAGTTTATTCCAAACAAATGTTTTTGGCTACAAACAAGTTCTCTCTGTAATATATTTATGTGAATCCTGGTGCGGTGCTATAAGATAGCACTGTGCTGCAAACCACAAGGTGTGCGGTTCAAACTTATCCGTTGAGCTTTGAAAACCCTATACAGTATTTCTATGAGTTAAAACTGAACCAACTCAATGTCACTTAACAACGACAATATCATTAGGACACCTTCAAAAGAAGGTGCAATCAAAACAGTGGCCTCCAAGGGGATCTGCTGGGCAGTCAAATTCAAAATCAGCTCAGAAGCGTATGTTGTTATTGTTGTTAGGGGCTACGGTCCCAGTTGGTTCTGACTCATAATAGTCCTATACACTGCAGAATAAAACACTGCCCAGTCCTGCTCCAATCTTCCCATTGCTATGTTTGAGGCCACCGATGGCAGCCACCATGTCAATGCATCTTGATGGGAGCCTTCTTCTTTTTCTATTACCCTCCACTTTACCAAGCATGATGTCCTTTTCAAGGGACTGGTCCCTACTGAGAAAATGGCTAAAATATGTGAGATGAAATCTTACCATCCTGGCTTCTAAGGAGCATTCTGGATGTACTTCTTCTAAGAAAGATTTGTTTCTTCTCCTGGCAGTCCATTGTGGTTGTTGTTGTTGTTGTTAGGTGCCATCGAGTTGGTACCAACTCCTAGTGACTCTATGAGCAACAAAATGAAACACTACCTGGTCCCGGGCCAACCTCACAACTGTTGCCACACTTCAGCCCACCGATGCTGCCACTTTGCCAATCCATCTCACTAGGGGTTTCCATTTTTTCCTCTGACCCTCCACCTTACCAAACATACTATCTTTCTCCAGTGACTGGTCCCTCCTGACAATAT
>NW_006408702.1:1390544-1395141 GCF_000296735.1 Chrysochloris asiatica
TCACTTTCAGCAAGCAAGCTTGTATCATCTGCATATTGCAGGTTGTTAATGAGTCTTCCTCCAATCCTGATGCCACGTTTTTCTTCATATAACCCAGTTTCTCAGATTATTTGCTTAGTACACAGGTTGAATAAGTATGGTGAAAGAACACAACCCTGTAGCACACCTTTCTTAATTTTAAACCATTCAGTGTTCCCATGTTCTGTTCAAACAACGGTCTCTTGGCCCATGTACAGATTCCTCATGAGCACAATTAAGTGTTCCGGAATATTCATTCTCCACAATGTTGTCCGTAGCTTGTCATGATCTGCACAATCGAAAGCCTTTGCAGAGTCAATAAAGCACAGGTAAACATCTTTCTGATATTCTGTGCTTTCATAGCTTCCAGAAGCACAGAAACTCACGAGCCATCACAGTACAACAAGCTGGAGATGAGTGGTGGTCTGGCAATCCATAGTTCTTGCAATTTTCTTCACCAACACCACAATTCAACCACATCAATTCTTCTGTTGTATTCCTTATTCATTATATACCTCTCAGATGCATATGTTGTTGTTGTTGTTAAGTGCAGTCAAGTCGATACTGACCCACAGTGACCCTGCATAGGGTTTCTGAGGAGCAGCTGGTGAGCATGAACCGCCGACCCTGCAGTTCAAATGGCTTTGCAGTCTGGTGCATTAATGCACAGCGCCATACACTGAAAATACCAAGGCTTGGGTTAAGAGCACCTTAGGCCTCAAAGTGACCTCTTTGCTGTTTAACACTTTAAAGGGGTCCGTTGCAGCAGATTTACCAAATGCAATATGCTTTTTGATTTCTTGACTGCTGCTTCCATGAGCATTGTTTGTAGATCCAAGTAAAGAGAAATTCGAGACAAGCTCAAACTTTTCTCTATCAGGATGTTGTTTATTGGTCCAATTGTTAGTATTTGTGTTTTCTTTAGAGTAAGTTGTAATCTATAATGAAGGCTATATTCTTTGATATTGATGAGCAACTGCTTAAAATCTTCTTCACTTTTAACAAGCAAGGTTGTGTCAGATGCATATCATAGATTGGTAATCAGCTGTTCTCCAATCTTGATGCCATGTTCTTCATATAGTCCAGCATACACACTGAATATAGTCTCAGCATACACACTGAATAAGTATGGTGAAAGTATACAATGCAGGCACGTATCTTTCCTGATAAACTATTCAGAATCACCTTGTTTGAACAACTGCTTCTTGGTCTGTGTACAGGTTCCTCATGAATACAATAAAGTTTCTGGAATTCCCATTCTTTGCCATGGTAGCCATAGTTTGTTATGACTCACATAGTTGAAAGCCTTTGTATAGTCAATAAACTACAAGTAGACATCTTTCTGTATTCTTTGCTTTCAGTCAAGATCCATCTGATGTTAGTAATAACACTTCTCATTTTACATCCTCTTCTGAATCCGGCTTGAATTTCTGGCAGTTCCTTATGGATGTACTGCTGCAACTGATTTTTAATTAGCTTCAGCTAACATTTTTACTTGCAAGTGATATTAATAATATTGCTTGAAATTTTCACATTCTGTTGGGTTAAATGGGCAAAAAGATAGATTTCTTCCTGTCAGTTGGTCATACATGAGTAGCTGTCTTCCAAATTTCTTGGCATCAACTATTGATTACTTCCAGTGTGGTATCAGTTTGTTGAAACATTTCACTTGGTGTTCTATCAATTCCTGAACGCTTATTTTTTGCTAATGTCTTGTGTGCCGTTTGGACTTCTTCCTTCAACATCAGCAGTGCTTAAATATAGGCTACCTCCTGAAAGGGTTGAATGTTGACCAATTCTTTTTGGTACAATGACTGTGTATTCCTTCCACACTTCCTGTATTGGTCAATATTTTTTCCCATGTTGTTATTGTTGTTGTTAAGTGTCACTGACTCTGTTATGACTCGTGGTGACCCTGTTTAGAGTTTCCAATGAGTGGCTAGTGGATTTGAACTATCAACCTTGCAGGTAACAGTCCAGTTCTTATTCTACAGTACCACACCGGGACTCTGATTCTGCTCATTTCTTTCATCTTCACATTTTGCTCATGCTGTTGATGTTGTTAGGTGCCATTGAGTTGGTACCCACTCATAGTGATGACATAGTACAACAGAATGAAATTCTGTCTGGTCCTGTGGCAACCTCACAATCATTGCTACACTTGAGCCCATTGCTATTGCCACTGAGCCAATTGATGGAGGTCTCCCTCTGTTTCACTGACCCCACCCATTTTGCCAAGCATGATGTCCTTCTCCAGGAACTGGTTCCTCCTGATAATATGTCCGAAGTGTGAGAGACAAAGTCTGCCCATCCTGATTTCTTAAGGAACGTTCTGGCTGTACTTCGTCCAACACAAATGTGTTTGTTCTTCTGGAAGTCCATGGTGCTTTTAAGATTCTTTTCCAACACCATAACTCAAATACATCAATTCTTCTACTGTCTTCCTTATTAATTTTTCAACTTTCAAATGCATATGAGGCTATTGAAAATACCATGGTTTGGGTCAGGCACACCTTAGTCCTCAAACTGACATCTTTTCTCTTGAACACATTAAAGAGGTCTTGTGCAGCAGATATGCTTAAATGCAATACATCATTTGAATTCTGGACTGCTGTTTTCATGAGTGTTGATGGTGGATCTATGCAAAATGAAGTCTTTGACAACTTCAAACTTCACTCTATTTATCATAATGTTATTGATTGGTCCAGTGGTGAAGATTTTTGTTTTCTTTACATTGAGATGCAATCCATATAGAAGGTTGTGGTCTTTGATCTTCATCAGTAAGTATTTTAAGTCCTCTACTCCTGGTGAGGTGCTATAGGATAAGCATTAGACTGTGAACTCAAGGTTGGCAGTTCAAGCCCACCAGGTGCTCCTTGGAAACCTTGAACAGGGATGCTATGAATCAGAATCATCTCAACAACACTTAAAAGCAACAGCAGCAAAGCTTTCAGCAAGCCAACAATGTTGTATTATCTGCTAAGTGTAGGTTGTTGATGAGTCTTTCTTCAATCCTGATGCCATGTTCTTCTTCATATAATCCAGCTACTTGGACTATTTACTCAGCATACAGACTGACTAAATATGATAAAAGAATACACACCTTTCTTGATTTTATCCTGCCCATGTTGTTGTTGTTAAGTGCCATCACATCGGTTCTGACTCACAGGGACCCTGTATAGGGTTTCTGAAGAGTGGCTGGTAAGTTTTAAGTGCCCACCCTGCAGTGCCAACTGCCATTGTGGTCTATTGCTTATCCTACAGCACCACATGTTGCAACCGAGGTTTGATGTTTTTCTTTAGTTCTTTCAACTTGAGAAATGCTGATCATTTTCTTCCCTTTTGACTTTCTAACTCCAGGTCTGTGCACATTTAATTATAATACTTTGTATTCTCAAGCTGTCCTTTGAAATGTTCTGTTCAGCTCTTTTACTTCATCTCTTTCATTGGCTTTAGATAGATTCAAGAGCAACTTGCAGAGTCTATTTTGACATTCACTTTGGTATTTTCAGTCTTTTTAAACAGACATTTGCTTTCTTCGTGTATAATGTTCTTAAGGTTTAATGTCACCCTACGATTCCTCTGGTATTTGGTCATTTGCATTCAATGTATCAAATCTGTTCTTGAGATGGTCTCTCAATTCAGATGAGGGAGACTCAAGGTGGTATTTTAGTTTTATTGGATTTCTTAGAATTTTCTTCCATTTTAGTCATGAACTTGCATATGAGCAACTGACGGTCTGTTCCTCAGTCAGCCCCTTAACTTACATTTAGCTTCTCCATTGTGTCTTTCCTTAGATGTAATCAATTTGTTGTCTATTCCATCTGACAAATTCCATGTGTGTAGTTAGCAGTTGTATTACTAAAAACATAGTTACATGATTAAGTCATTGGTGGTGGTGGTGGTAGTTATGTGCCATGGAGTCACTTCTGAATCAAAGTGATCCTGCATAGGGTTTCCAAGGCTGTAAATCTTTACGGGAGCAGAAAGCCTCATCTTTCTACTGTGGAAAAGCTGGTAATTTTGAACTGTTACCTGGAGGTTAGCAGCCCAACTCATAATGAGTACGCTATATTCCATCGGATAAATTCCATGTATATAGTCACCATTTGCATTGTTGAAAACAGGTATTTGCATGAATAAGTCATTAGTCTTGCAAAATTCTATCATGTGATCTCCAGTGTCATTTCTACCACCAAGGTCACATTTTCCTGCTACCAATCCCTCGTCTTTGTTTCCAACGTTCACATGACAATCATCAGTAATTATCAACACATACTGATTGTTGTCAAGGACTTCATTCTTCTTGGATCAACTATCAACACTAGCGGAAGCAGCAGTCAAGAGATCAGACAACGTATTGCATTGGGCTTTTCACACTAACAATTTAAGTTTCACCATTAGGAAAAACCATCTAAAGTTTTTGCCAGTCCAAGTTTAAGATTACATTCAATATTCTGTGTAGTTTCGGTCAGGGACAGTAAGACCTCTAGAAAATTAGCTAAAAATGCAATTGAGGGCTAAGGGAATAGTAATAGGTCATAAGCAGAAATTTAACTAGATGTTTTGTATAGAGAAG
>NW_006408702.1:1396456-1397536 GCF_000296735.1 Chrysochloris asiatica
AGGACAAATAACAAACATTAGAAAACACAAGGGCGATATCACAAAGGAACCAAAGGAAATCAAAAGGATAATAACAGAATACTATGAAGGACTGTACTCCAACAAATTTGAAAACTTAGAAGAGATGGATTCATGTTTAGAAAAACACGACCTACCTAAACTTGCACACATTAAAGTAGAAAACCTGAACAGACCCATAACAAAAGAAGAAATTGATCAGGTCATCAAAAAACTCCCAATCAAAAGAAGTCCAGGCCCAGATGGGCTTCACTGGTGAGTTCTACCAAACATTCAGGAAGAGCTGTCACCAATTCTACTCAAATATTCCAGAATATAGAGTTGGATGGAAAACTTCCTAACACATTTTATGAAGCAAGTATAACCATCATACCAAAACCAGTGAAAGACGTCACTAAGAAAGAAAATTATAGACCAATATCCCTAATGAACATAGATGCAAAAATTCTCAACAAAAGTGAATAATTGCTATCAGGACAGATTGTGAGTGTTGCAAAGGTAAAGGTAGACATTTTGTAACAAAAGGAGGTGAGTAGTTGATCTTGCAGTCCAGGAGCGGAGGACCCTGGACCATCAAGGGAGAAGAGCAGAGTTTGGAACCTTATCCAGAGAAGCAGCGATGCCAGAGATGGAGGCAGAGACGACAACGTGGAAAGATGGAGTGGCTGGGGACCCTAGACTAGGGGAGGGAAAGAGGCTGTGTGCTGGCGGCCAGGGGACAGACTAGCAGGGTATGCCTTTTGGTTGTTTGAATGGTTGTATATTCCTAAGTGTTTCAGTGTACATCACCACCCCTACCGATTCCCCCTCCCCCCAAAACCAGAGGAATTGGAAGCAAATGTTGTTGAATGTCGATGCACGGAGGGGATTGTAGTCATTGCAATGAGATGAAGTACAATGGGATGAGTGTAAGCCTGATGTTCTCCCATATAAACAATCACTCAATTCACAATAAAAACTTAAAAAAAAAAAAAGGAAGGAATATACAGAGTCACTGTACCAAAAAGAAATGGTCTATGCTCAACCATTTCAAGAGGTAGCATATGATCAAGAGCCAATGAT
>NW_006408702.1:1404776-1407017 GCF_000296735.1 Chrysochloris asiatica
CGAAACCGACTCGACGGCACTTAACAACAACAACAACAATGTGGTATATTTAGGCACTTTGTCGAAAATCAGTTGGCTGTATGTGGATAGATTAATTTCTAGATTCTCGATTCTGTTCCCTTGATATATGTATCTTTCATTGTACCAGTACCAAGCTGTTTTGACCACTATAGCCATGTAACAAATTTTGAAATCATGGGGTGAGAGGTTTCCAACCTTATTCTTCTTCTTAAGCAGTGGTTTGCTTATCCTCCCTTTCCATAATGTTTGTAATTGTTTTTTCCATCTCTTTGAAGAATGTCTTTGGAATCTGGATTGGGATTGCTTTGTCAAACTCTTTGCCAAGAATGTCATTGGAATCTGGATGTGTCAATTGCTTTGGGCAGGATGGAGGTGTACAGATATTAGAGGCCAATGAACAGATAGCAGAAAAAAATCCAAACCAAATTAAAATACCGTCCACCTTTGCTCAGAGGTCCACGGGCATTAATCTGTGGTAGGTCTGCTTGCTCCCCTTCTTGGTCTTGCTGTTAGGTCTCGCCCAAGTTGTTGACTCTGGGCCACTGAGCTCAGCAGATTCTAAAGTATGATATTTTTTAAAATTCTGCTATAAGTTTCACTAGCTATAAGCCTTAGAACTTTAAAAATATTTCTGTATATGTGGTTCAGAGTTTTGGAGCTCTCCCTGAACCTGCTTCACCTAGTATTCTGTGGTATTCTCCATTTAATTTTTGATAACTTCCAATTTTCCCAGATTCATACTTTGTAAGTTCCATGTTCTGATTATCAGTGGACATTTACAGCTGTTTCTTCTCACTTTAAGTCCAGCCCCATCTGCTAATAAAGGTCCTGAAAGCTTTGCTGCATCCATGTTATTAAGGTTGCTTCTTTGAGGAGGCAGCTTTTCCTCAGTCATATTTTGAGTGTCTTCCCATTTGAAGGACCATTCAACACTAAATCCAACAATGTTTCACTGCTATCGAGGCTTTCAGGGGCTAATGTCTTAGAAGTGGACCACCGATTTCTTCTTCCTAAGTCTGTTCTTCATATATTCTAGGTGACCCTGCTGGTATTTGAAACACCAGTGGTATAGCTTCCAGCATCACAGCAACATACAAACCACAACAGTATAACAAACTGACAGATATTTGAAGTATGTTCAGAAAGGAGCTCTGGTAGTGTGTAGTAGTTACGAATCGAGATGCTAACCTCAAGGTCAGCAGTTCGAAAATATCAGTAGTTCCATGGGAGAAAGATGAGGATTTCTGCTCCTATAAAGATTTATAGCCTTGTAAACCCTATACAGGATCACTATGAATCTGAAGTGACTCCATGGCACACCACCATCACCACCATCACAGAATGAGTGGTGGAAGAAACAGCCATGTGAGCAGTTTCAGAAACAAGAATTGTAATCATTATGTGTATTTTTCCTTATACTGTGCATCAAATACTTTTCTTTTGGTCACATATATAAGATGTAAAGGAGGCTAGTGCAATTTCAGTTATATGCATATTAGTGGTATAATGTTAGGTGCAGGTATGACTTTGTAGTGGTCTTTATTTGAAGATTTTGCCTGGTTTATGGAGGTGTACACAGGTGCCAAGTTGGTGGACTATGATAGTTAAAGTTTTGTGGCAACATGGCTGAGTCAAAATTTGTAGTGGTTTGACAGTTAAGATGCAGTTATTTCCCACAATGTGATCAATATAATGTAATTACCTCTAGGATGAAATGGCTATGAACAGCCATCAATTGAAAGAAAATTTCCTCAGGGATGTGGCCTACTTCCAATGTACTGAACACTTGGGCAGAGCTTGTTACTTTCTGTTGAGTCTGGATTCTACATATGGCTCATCATCTAACTTCTGGTTCTTTAGACTTGAAGCAGTGACCTGCTCTTCTGCCTACAGATCATCATCAGAGTCATCATCAGCCTGCCATCTTACCTTTCTGACTTGCCTGCCTGCCATGTGACGTGTCAATCTTGGTTCATCAGCCCTTCAGCTAAGTGAGTCACAAGTCTCCAGCCTGACATGTGACCCATGGGCTTGGGTCTTATCCCCATCTACAATTGTGTGAGTCATTTTCAAGCTACAAATATGTCTTTATATATGCACATCGAAGCTTCACTGGTTTTGCTTCTCTGTTGTTGTTGTCAGGTGCCATCGAGTCAGAACCAACTCATAGCGACCCCATGCACATCAGAACGAAACAATGTCCGATCCTGGGCCAACCTC
>NW_006408702.1:1407842-1409143 GCF_000296735.1 Chrysochloris asiatica
AAAATTATAAAGAGATAAAGACTTTTTTTTTTGGATTCCAACAGAGTGACCTTGATAGAGTTTTTTTGGAAAGAAACAGAATGAACATGGGCGTTTATAATGAAGAAGTTTTAAGAAAATTTAATACTGCCCTGGTGGGGTGCAACTACTGGAGGAAAGAAGAGGGATGAAAACTGAATATGTTTGTAATCAACTAGTCCAATGGACTGATGATCACTGAACAGGTGAGCATCAGTCTCTATGACTCTGAGACCAGAAGAACTAGATGGTGCCCAGCTAGCAATACCAACTGCTCAGAAAGAGATTATATTAGAGTGTCCCAGGTAGACTGGGAAAAATGTAGAACAAAACTCAAAGCTATATAAAGAAGACTGAGCTTATCAGTCAGAAGAGAGTGAAGGAACCTGAGACGCTCTCAACCACCCTTCAGGTCTGGAAAGGAACAGACTCATAGCCCAATTTTCAGCCAAGCAGTAGTGGGAACCATAGCACTAGAAAGGTATGCTCGCCATGGAATGGTCCGTCATTCACAGTCTAAGGGGCAGCATATACCTAAGTACAAAGCCGAGAAGGGATGAGAAGGTGAGTGGAATGGAAACAGGAACCACAGGGAGGAAGTGCAATAACTGCTGTTACACGGAGGGGATCGCAATCACTGAGATGAAACAAAGTGTAGGATTTAAAGTGTAAAACTGATGATCTTGTTTGTAAACCTTCACTCAATACACATTAAAAAGATAAAAACAAAAACAAAAAACCCCTGTCCTGGTAAGAAAACTGTCAGGAAAGTTGCGCTGAGAAATTTTTTATCATCACATCAATGCACCAGTTCATTCTTAAAACGGAGCAAGGACTGCCCTTCAGATTTTCACTGGGAAACTTTAACCCATCCATGCAATAGTCCCAACCATGCTTTCTTGGACTTCCTTTTGTTTTCAAAATTCAAAGACCATTTCAAAGGGACACAATTTGAGTCCCTTGAGGATGCCCAAACTGCCATTTTGTTATAGTGTACATCCAAGTGTGTGTAATTATTTTGGGAAAGATTAAAGAGGTGCAAATGCTGCTTCTAGAAGTGTATAGACCTAGATGGAGGATCTGTTGAGAAACAATAGCTTCACATTTTGATATTTTTGTTTCATAAAGGTTTCTATAATCTTATAGCAAAACTTAAAAAATTACCCTTATATGCATACACACACATACACATGAGGGGATTTAAAAGTTTATGAGGAATCCCCCTCTAAGACTAAAACTCAAAGGGAACACATGAGCAGGCATGTAAGATTGCTTGTGACCAC
>NW_006408702.1:1409507-1426097 GCF_000296735.1 Chrysochloris asiatica
GAGTCTTCACATCAAGTATCAATGCTACCCCCTCTGTATACAGGGTAGACGGGGCGGGCAACTTAGGCAATGGCTACCCAAAATGAGGGGACAATAAAGACACGAAGTGACTGGTTTACAAGGCTTCAAGAGGGAGTTTAGTTTCAGAACGATGGGGGTAAGGTAGAATCCCCAATGAATAGTTTTCATCTTGTCTAGATGGGCTTGGTAAAAAGAGATGGGGATAAGATTCTTATGATTCAATGGTGAATAACTTATCAAAACTTATTGTGATTGTCACAACTTTACAGGTAGAATATGTGTAACAAAAAGGGGGGAGTAGTTAATCTTACATTCCAGGAACAGAGGACCCTAAAATCATCAAGAGGGAAGAACAGGAGTGGAACATGAGATCCTAACCAGAGAAGCAGCAACATGAAAGATGGAGGCAGAGATGAAGGCATACAGAGATAGAGCAGCTGAGGACTCTAGACTCATGTAAAGAGAAAGGCTGTGTGCTGGCAGGCAGGAGGCTGGCTTGCAAAACGTGCTCTTTGGTTTAAATGATTCCTGTGTGTTTTTGTGTACATCAAAAAAAAAAAAAAAAAGGAGGTAATAAAGGCAAATACTGTTAACTGATGCATGTTAATTAGTGCATGGAGGTGACTACAATCCTTACAATGAAACAAAATATGATTGGTTGAATATAAAACCTCTGTTAAACATAAAAAAGTCATTTTCATTAAGACCTAATTTATCTGGAATTAGTATTTTTTTTATAGTACAAACTGGAGTCCTGGTGTGGGTTAATGCACTATACTGCAAAGTCAGTTGGTGGTTCAAGCTCACCAGTTGCTCCTTAGAAACACTCTACTGGGTCGCTATGGGTCAGAACTGACTCAACAGCACTTAATAACAACAATATAATATAAACTAAGGACCAAATTTCCTATTTTTCCACCATAAATTATTCCATGTATGGAATAGTCCCTGCTTTATCACTGGCTTTAAACAAATTTTCTGGCTTATATCAAAGATACATATGTGTAGCTGTTTTGGTCTTTCTTTTCTCTTTCATGGGTCAGTTTATCCAAGCATGGGCCAATATCAGCCCATTTCATTTACAAAGCTTTATTATAAATCTTGATTTTAAATGGAAACAACAGTAGTGAGTTTCTCTTATTCTTGATTTTAAAGAGAATGCTTCTAACATTTCATCTCTATGTGTGATGTGTGCTGCAGGTACTATTTGTTAGCTTAAAGAAGTTCATTTATAATCTGACTTTGCTAAGAATTTCTATCATGAATGAGATGATCATATAACTTTTTTAAAAATTTGTTAATGTGGTAAATGACATAGATTTTCTGATGTCAAAGTAGTCTTGAATCATGAATGAGATGATCATATAACTTTTAAAAAAATTTGTTAATGTGGTAAATGACATAGATTTTCTGATGTCAAAGTAGTCTTGCATTCCTGCGACAAACCCAAATTGTTCATAGTTAGGCATTGGACTGCTAAGTGCAAATTAGGCGGTTCAAACCTTCCAGCTGCTCCACCAGAAAATGATAATGATATAGAGTCTCAGGAACCTCATGGAGCAATTCTACTCTATCCTATAGCATATCTATGGTTCAGAGTCAACTCGATAGCAATGAATTTAGTTAAGCTTTGGAATACCATTTCAGGGTTTTATCAAGGATCCCCAAAACCAAGAATAAAAAACAAAAAACAAACCCACTGCCATGGAGCCGATTCCAACTCATAGCAGCCCTAGATAGGAGTTCTGAGACTACAGATCTTTACAGCAGCAGGCAGCATCATCTTTCTTCTGTGGAGAGGCTGATAGGTTTAAACCACCCATGTTGCAGTTGGCAACTCAATGGCCAACTCATGGGCCACCAGAGCGTCTTTCTATCAAGGATGTTGTTGTCGTTATGTTGTTATGTGCCGTGGAGTCGGTTCCAACTCATAGCGACCCTGTAAATCTTTATGGGAGCAGAAAGCCTTATCTTTCTCCTGTGGAAGAGCTGGTAGTTTCAAACTGCTGACCTTGAGGTTCGCAGCCCAATTCGTAACCACTACGCTACCAGGGCTCCTTAAGGATACTGGCCCATAATTTCCTAGCTCATTCTTTCCTTTCTAGTCTTGGTATCCAGATTATATCAGCTTTATAAAATGAGCCTTGAACTATTCTTTTTTGTGGAAGCTTCTGAATCAAATTGGAAAGATCTGTTTCTTGAATGTTTGGGAAAACTCATTTGTAAGTAACCTCGGCTGATACTGGGGGGAAATTTTTAATGCCTCATTCAGCTTCTTTGGTGGTTAAAGTTTATTCAGGAAATCAATTTCTTCTTAAATAGGTTTTATGTAAGTGATATTTTTCTAAGAATTTATCTATTTGGTCTACTTTTTCAAGTTTGTTAGCATAATATTATACTATTTATTATCTATTATCTTTTTAAACTCTGTTATGTTCTGGTATTATGTTCTTTTTTAAATTGTCATACTGTTTTGTATGTGTGTGTGTGTGTGTGTGTGTGCTTTCTATCTTGTTTGCTTGATTAATCTTGCCAAAAGTTTAGTAGTCTTGAAAGAACTAGCATTTCACTTTGTTTCTAAAATACATAAATAAATGATATATATATTCTACAGATGAACTTGCGTTCCTACCTTAAGGTTTGCAGTCTAGCCACACACAGGTCAAGAAGTTCTCCCAATGTATCTCCATTCCATACTCCCCCTCATAAGACAATCACTGAAGATAGGGTGCAACAGTAAAACATGGGGACAGAATTTGATGGTGGTAGGCTATCAAATAGCACAGTGTCTGGGGTCTTAAAAATCTTGTCCTAAAACAAGCGGCCATTTAGAGGAGCCATCTACTAGTCCTTGCAGAAGAAGCCATAGCAACCAACCTAAATATGATCAAAAGAATTTAAATAAAAGTCAGGACCAGAAAAAAGAGAGAAGCACTTTAAATTATAAAGCATTTGCTTTGTGAAAGGCTGAGGTCTAAGTGGGAACCTTGACTCCATTTTCAGTCTTGACATACGTTCCAATGCCATTTGAGCCCTTTAGGGGACTTCAACAATGTGGCTATACTTAGGGAAATCCAGGCAATCCCAGGAATGGAAGTTTGCTCACAGGAAGAATGTAGTTGAATTTTGGTAGATTATAAATCCTCAGCAAGTCTACGGAGGGGCAATTTTATACACAGGCTTACACACAGAACCAGGAAAGTTGTCTTAATGATTTACCAAAAATAGCCACGTTATTGTGACACTGTGGATTAATGCGCCAGACTGCAAAGCCGTTTGAACTGCAAGGCTGGCGGTTCAAGCTCACCAGCTGCTCCTCAGAAACCCTGCATAGGGTCGCTATGGATCAGAATTGACTCGACAACACTTAATAACAACAATTTAAGTTAAACGTCATGAGTTATACCCCAACTACCACACAGAAACCCCAGACCAATCTGCAACCGTTTTAAGCCTGAAATTATGTATGTATCCCAATCATGGACCTTTCCCTGCTTCTGTAGTCTCACGTGTGACACCGACATATTATACCTCCCATCAATCATGATTTCTTTTGTTCTCATTGGTATGGGCAAGCCTCGTTGGTATGGACAAGCCTTGAATCAGCAGAATCCATTTGGCATCTTATACTGCGTGCATGCTGATGATTCCTCTTATCTGGGATGACTGTCTTTGTTTTGTCTTTATCCTGTTTAAGGTTGAATAAAATGTCTCTGTAGAAAACCAAAAGGACTAACTGGCCTTGGCTGTGATGTGTGGCTGCCGTGGGTGAAGGGGCAGCCGCTGGGCTAGAGGCCCTGGGTCATGAGGTAGTGCAGGTCAAGGATTGTCATGGCTGTCATTAAAAAAATAATAATAAAGTTGAAAATGCAAAGTTTTCTTAAAAATCTCCTGCTTTTAAAATGTTGGAAATGAATTCAAAAGCCTTCAAATGCTATGTAAGCCAAACCATGGCAGTTGTGGAACTTGGCTCCGTGGCCGCCTGTCTAGGACTTAGCACTTTCGTCTTTCAAGGAGGAGGCTGTGGCGGTTCTGGATCTGAGCCCCAAGGCAAGCTGTGCATTTTCCACTAGTTCTCACCTGGAGATTACACTTTGCACCCTTTGCTGGCCACATAGGTCTCAGTCATTCCTTCCTTCTTTCCCCCCATGTTCCTGTTACACTCACGTGCTACTTTGCATTTTTGTTAATCCTGAGCATTTTGAGCTGAGAAGCTTGTGGGGGAGGGAAGACTTGCCCAGATTAATTAAGTGCCATATTTGTTTCTAAGACCCCATTCTGAATAGCGCCCGTCAGAAAGAATGCCAAAGGCTCAAGCGAGTTGTAGAAAAAACTCAACTGCTGGATCTCTGCTGGCAGAAACCCCACCTAGTCATCCCAACTGTGCAGCTCCACAGAAGTATTCAATGTGGGTGCATGTGAGCAGACCGTTGACATTTCGCCCCTGTGATGTCCCACTCCGGATAGGACAATCTTCAGAACGTCACAAGACTCTCAGAAGATGTTTCTGGGGGAGCAATCTGAAGCAGGAGTCAGCCAGTTCTATGTCTTCTGGGATGGGTACAGAGACGGGACCCTGGCAGTGTCCAGAGGGACTGCGGCAGGCCTCCAGAGTGGTCAGCCTGAGTCTGGGTGCTGAGAGGAGAGCAAGCTGACTCCGTGCAGAGCTTCCCTTCCATGGAGAGCTCTGATGTGGGGCTTTATGAGGCGGGAACTGACAGCTCTGCCCGCTCCCCCACCCACAGCCTCCTTGAATTTCAAGCCTCATGTGTGTTCCCTGTGCCTATCTGTGCTTCCAGTGGTCCACAACTCCAGAGGAGACTGGAATTAGCCAGGACCATGGATCACAGCCGCTCTCTAGGTGGCTTTCAGTTGGTGTGTGTTGAATCCTGCTAATGGTTCTGTGCTGTTCTGCTGTGAATGGTGGCACTTGGGGGTATGACACCCACCTTCCTGCATTAAGTAAAGTGTTGAAGGGCACTGGTTGAGCAGAAGGTGCCAGAGCCCCCTTACAGAGGACAGTTGGATGCTTCAACACTTGTACCCGCTGTACCTTATTCTTACCCACTTTTTTCTTATTCTCAGACACCCTGTTCGTGCTGCTTTGCTTACCATTTCGTCATAGCCTCCCATTAAGGGTCTTTCTCATTTTCGCTGACCCTCTCCCAAGCATGATGCCCTTTTCCAGGGACTGGTCCCACCGAATAATCTACTGCAAGCACACGAGACCAAGTCTCACCATCCTGGTTTCTAAGGAGCGTTCTGGCTGTACTTGTTCCAACACCAATTTGAGTCATTCTTTTGGCAGCACCTGGTAAAGTGTTCACCAACATCATAATTCAAATGCATTAATTCTTCTTTGGTCTTCCGTATTCATTGTGCATGTACATTTGCATGTGCATGAGATGAGAGAAATACAGGTGCACCTGGGTTTTCATAACGGCATCTTTGCTTTTGAAAACTTTAAAGAAGTCTTTTTGTAACAGATTTGCCTAATGCAATATAGCCTTTGATTTCTTGGCTGCTCTTCCATAAGCATTGATTGTGGGTCCAAATAAAATGAAATCCTTGACAACTTCAATCTTTTCTCAGTTTACCATGATGTTGCTTATAGTACCTGTTGTTAGAATTTTTGTTTTCTTTACATTGAATTGTAATTTACACTGAAGGCTGGATTTTTCATCTTGATGAGCAACTGTTTCAAGTTCTCTTCATTTCCAGGAAGCAAGGCTGTGACATCAGCAAGCACATCGCAGTTTGTTAATGAGTCTTCCACCATTTGTGATTTCACTCTCTTCTTTTTATAGTCTGTATTCTCAGATTATTGGATTAAATAGAGATTAAGTAAATATGGTGAAAGGACAAAACTCTGATACACAGCTTTTCTGATTTTAACCACACAGTGTTCTGCCTCTTGATTTATGTACAGGGTCTGCATGAGAACAATGAGGTGCTCTGGACTTTCCATTCTTTGCAGTGTCATCCATAGTTTATTATGATCCACAGAGTTGAATGTGTTTGCATAGTCAATAAAACACAAGTAAACATCTTTCTGGTATTCTCTGTTTTCAGCTAAGAGCCATCTAATATGAGCAGTGAGATATACTTTGTTTCATGTTCTCTTCTGAATCTGGCTTGAATTTCTGGTAGTTCCCAGTTGATGCACTGCTGCAATCATTTTCAAAAGATCTTCAGAAAAATTTGACTTGTGTATGATATCAATTACACTGTTCAATAATTTCCACATTCTGTTGGATCATCTTTCTTTAGAATGGGCACGTACATGGATTGCTTCCAATCAGTTGGCCAGGTAACTGTCTTGCACATTTCTTGGCGTAGATGAATGAGTGTGTCCAGTGTTGCAGCCATTTGTTGAAATATCTCTTGTCAATTTCTGGAACCTTGTTTTTCATCAATACATTCAGTGTAGGTCAGAATTCTTCCTTCAATACCATTGGTTCTTGATTATATCCTGCCTCCTAAAAAGGTTTATCTTTTTTTGGTATAGTGATTTTGTGTATTCTTTCTATCTTCTTTTGATACTTCTTGAGTTGTTCAATTTTTTTTTTCTCATAGAATCCTTCAATATTTCAATTCAAAGAGAGAATTTTTCTTCGGTGCATATTAATGTTGTGGCCAGTAAAGCAACCAGCAGTGGGATAAATCTACAATAAAATATTCATGCCCTTTATTTCACTTCACAGAAAGATTAAAACATCTCAACAAATGGAGTTAGAGCAGATGCCACACAGATGTTCTGCAGAAAAGCAAATGAAAGATAATAATTAGTTTCAATTAAGTTCTTGGTAAATTATGTAACAGACCTTTAGCCACTCATCCCTGAGTGGCTGGCTGCATTGAAGTTGTGAACCTGGTCCAAAAATATTTAGAAACTTTGGAATGCTTCGGATAATTTATGTTCTGAGTAAATTACATAGACTCTTGGCATGAGAGGAAATAATGAATACCATAACCACTTTCAATCGCAAGTAATAATTTGTTAATCATTTTAATACCTAACAAGCTACAGAAATCCTGCCCTTGAATCCTCCAGGCAGAAAAGAAAGAGATTAATTTGATTTCTTGCTTTATTACAGGTATGGCAGTAATTCTCCCTGTATATCTTGAAGACTTTTATTCAGCAAGTATCATGTTAGAAAGATCTGTTTTCACTGGACTGTAGTTGCTGATGCCTCTTGATTTGTAAGTTATCTGTTCAGTGAAGGAATTTCTGTGGACTTAGGCTTTAAGAATATCCCATCAGAGGCACTCATCAATGGACTGCCCTGCCCTTTTGTTTTCAAGCACCACCAGAGAAGTGACTCCAAATGATCTCTTGTTAGACTGATTTTTTTGTAATGTCTTTTCCCTCCTTCTCCAAGTGTTGTGTGTTTTCCTTTTTTTTTTTTAGGTGAGCAAAATCAAATTTCACTTTGAGAACTGTAGGAAACATCCCATTCCCTGGTGGTGCCGTCCAAAGTCAAGATTCATCTGGTGCTCTACCCCAAAGACTAGGCCACAGTTTGATGTTAATGACTCTTACACAAATAGTTGCCTTCTCTCCTAGCTCCTTTAAGGCCAAGGTAATATCCATCACAAAGCCTTGTGCTGTCTGGAAACTAAGCAAATACTTTTTAATCTAACTATATTTCAAGGTTGTTAATGAAGAAAACTGGTCATTGAACTAGAGATTCCCCAAATTATCCTTGTGCTGGTCTCCATTGGGTCTTGGGTGAGACTGGTCTATAGTTTCACTCAATATGGAATCCCTTCTACAACCATTTATTTATTTACTTAGAGATTGCAAATGTGATTCATGCACATCACAGAAGAATTTGAAGGTCTGTGAAAGTAAAAAGCAAGATGAAGGAATCCCACATGACCGCAACTGTGTCAACATCTCCCTTCTGGACAGATCCCCTTCTAGTCTTTTCTTCTAAACATATGTCTTTGTTGTTGATGTCATGCTATAAACAAACCATTTTCTATTCTTCTACGTTCAGTTATGATAGCAGTACCAATTTCTCTGCTATTAAGAATCTCTTCTCATGAACGATTTTCAATTTTAAGGGAACTTCAACAGTTTGTGGGGATATTCCATAATCTTTGAATTCCATTTTCCATGAACTTTTTAAAGCTCCCTTATATGCTATCATATAAATGGAGCCATAAATTATCTTGTTGATTGCTGCCAGTTTTCTGCACATTTTGGATGATTTCCAAAGAACAGAAGACCAAGGGGACTGCTTGGATCTCATTACTCTGAGACTTTGTGAGGTCTGTCTCACCAGTCTGTTGAAGTAACAGTGTTGGCACATGTGTTCTCTAGTTGTAAAAAATCAACAACAAAACCGATCACCTTTGAGTCTATTGATTCCAACTTATAGCTGTCTGTTATATGTCAGAGTAGAACTGTTTTCAATGGCTGATTTTTTTGGAAGTAGATAGCCAGGTCTTTCTTCTGAGTTTCTCTGGGTGAACTCAAACCTCCAACCTTTCTGTTGGCAGTCCAGTATGCTAACCATTTGCATCACCCGGGACTCCTAGTTGATGATACGTTAAATATGTAAAGGCACTGGGATGTGAAGATGTCTGAAATCCCTTTAATATTCTCTTGCTATCCCTTCAGCCCTTTAACTGTTCTCCATAAGGCAGCAGTCCTGGGGCTCCTCGCTCTCCATTCCTTTCTCCTGCTTTGAACGCACCCAGCTGGTCAATGTTTGAGTAACAACTTATGACTCAACAAATACATGCTCTGGTTGCAATCTGACCAGCCTTGAGTAAATCAACAAGAACACCAACTGGACCCCTGTACTACATGCCAGCTGTTAGGTGTTTTGGTTCACCTGTTTCCCAGTTAGAGAGGAAACTCCTAGTGAAGATCTGGTCAGGGTCACACAGCTAATGAGAGGTGAGGTGGGATCTCCCCAGTGCATCTGATTCTCTAGCCTACTCCTAATGATTGCACAGGACTTGCTGGTATCTGGACAAATCTTGGTACAAATCCTGAATGGGCATTCATCCTGAAGCCTCAGTTCTTCATCCTCATGCCACAGTGCTGGAGCTGCCTTGTTGACCTGTATGTCTTGCCCTCCAGAAGGGAGCTCCAATGGCAGAATGAGCCTCTGATGGCAGGTGAAATAGTGAATGAAGGAATCGCTTTCAACATTGAGACCAAGTCAGAGGACAATCGTAGACCTTCTCCACTTTTCAGTTACTGTCAAGTGCACGTAACACTACCTTGTATATTTTCATTTCCAGGTACAGGGAATCTTTTTGTTTTTTCTGACTTTATTTATTGTGACCTTCATTTTTTAATTTTTTATCAGAATGCTGCTAGTAATAGTTCTGTTTTATGGAACTTACTCATGTTTTCTTGGTGACCAAATATATGATCACTTGAGAAAAAGATGTATACTCTGTTATAAGGAGGTAGAGTTTTAGATGTGTGTGCGCGTGCACATTTGTATGACACCTTATTATGTTGTTAGGTCTTTTCATATCTGACTTGGTTTTTGATCTACTTGGTCTGTCTTATATTGTGAGTGGGTAGAATCTCTCTGATCGGTGGTTCCTATCTCTACTTCCTTGCATCTCCTGTGACTTCTGCTCTATATAAATGACTGTTATGCTATTTGGTGCATAGACATCCACAATTGTTATATCTTCACTGTGAACTGGACATTTAGTCTTACAATTTTCCTTCTTTGTCAGATTTAATGCTTTTGGCTTGACACCTACTTGTCTCAAACTAGGACTGCTACTCTGCTTTCATTTTCCTAGTAAGCCTTTGTCTATCCCTTTATTATTATCAGTCTTTCTAAATTGCTTTGCTTTAGGTGGGATTTATTGTATACAGCAAATACTGAGTCTTTCATTGTGAGCAGAATTGAAACTTTTCTTATATTAACAAGTGAGCTAAACCCATTCTAACATGTTTGGTCTCAACTCTGCCATATTATTTTATTGTACATACTATGTATAGTTTGTAACATTTGCTGCATTTCTGTCCATTTGTTTTTCTTATCTCTTTTAATTTTTAAATTTCATTTGGTATTTAAAGGTTTTTATTTTGTTATGTTGTTAAGTGCCATCGAGTCAATTCCGACCCATAGCGACCCTCTATAGGGTTTCTGAGGAGCAGCTGGTGAGTTCGAACTACCGACCTTGCGATTCAAACCGACTTTGCAGTCCAGCGCATTAACCCACAGCGTCACACCAGTACTTAAGCTTTCTTAAATTAAGTACAAGTTTTATGTAAATGTAATATAGATGTAGAAAAGTACACAAATCTTCAGTGTGTGGCTGGACGAACTTTCACAAAGAGAGGCACAGACTTTTACAAACTATAACTCAGGTTCCGAAACAGAATATTGCCAGCAGACCTGCTCATGCCTCGCTTCCCCCAACAATTCTGACTTCACTTACCAGAAAATCATTTTGTCTGGTTTTGTTTTTATATAAATGAAATCCTAAAGCTCATCTGTTTGGTTTTGTGTGTGTGTGTGTATGACTAGCTTCTTTTACTCAACATTGTGCTTATGGAATCGAACCATTCTGTTTTATAGAGCAATATTCATTTTCATTTCTGTCAGAATTTTATTGTGGACCTATACTACTGATGGGCGTTTGGTGCCCTTATGAACAGCGCTGTAACAAACATTCTCATACTTGTCTTGAACATGCTATTGGTTAGGCACAGTGCTGTTGTTGGTAAGTGTTGTTGAGTCAGTTTTCATGTTGCAGCTGGTGGGTTTGAACTGTCAATCTAGCAGTGAGCAGTCCAGTGTTTATCCTACAGAGCCACAATGGGACTCTGGTTATACACATATAAAGAGAATTTTTGTCAAGAGAATTTGTATGCTTAGTCAGATTTCCAAAGTAATTCTGCCAATTTATACTTACTTACATCAGTAAATGATGAGAATTCCAATTGCAATAGTATCATCTGCCTTTTTCATTTGAACCATCCTTTTGTATGTGTTGATGTATCACATTGTAATTTTAATGTGTACAAGTGGAGAACAGGGGTAAAGGCATTATGGGCAAAGAGAATAAGACTTGGGGGTGGGGAAGTACTTATACTTTTGAAAAATTACCTTAGTCTTTTACTATTAAGGTACTCTTTTATAATCTGGCTAACCAATGTGAATGATAATCTCTGATCCTCACCCATTGTATAAGCCACAATCAAGGAAATTACTTCAGTTTTCTCTTTCCTTTCTGTTCCCATTTGTTATAATTGCTTATTTTCATTTTGTCATAACATATAATGTTTATATATTACTCTTCCATTCCTGTCTCCGTATTTGTTTTAGGTGTAGGATAAAGGCTAAGCAGCAGTTCAAATCCACCAGCTGCTCTCAGAAATCCTATATAGGGTTGCTATGGGTTGGAACTGATTCAACAGCACATAACAACAACAACATGATTATAGTAAAATGTTTGCCATCTGTAGACATCTCAACGACCATCCTATAGAACAGGGGTAGGTAGAATATGGTCTGAAGACCAAATTTAATTTGGTATTTGTTTCTGTGGATAAAATTTTATTGGAACACAACCACGACCATTTGTTTATACACTGTCTCTGGTTGATTTTGTGCAACAATTTCAGAGTTGAGTAAGTATGGCAGAGATCATATGACCTACAAAGTCTAAAATATTTACAATCTGTCCTTGAAGAAAATATTTTCCAACCCTTGCTCTGGTAGATTACTCAAGAAGGGCTCATGGGTACACTACCCTAAATTCTTGCATATTGAAAACTGATGTTCTAGAAGCTTGACACTTGAAAACAGTTTGGCTAGACATAAAATCCTCCATTCACATTTTCTTTCCTTGTCTGCTGTCTTATAATGATACCACTCAGACCCTTACAATCACTGAGGTCTGGAAGTTGTGTTCCAATCTTTTGCTATGTTTGGAACCACAAGGAGTGGGTGGAGAATGAGAGTGAGGGGAAGTACCCTTCCATTCACAGGCACACATTCTGTGGAGCTTCTAGAGCTTGTAGCAGCTGGAGCAGTGGAGCCCTGCTCAGCAGACACTGGAAAACGGTATAGGCAAAGATGCTCACGGATAGGCCACAGGCCTCCGTGGAACAGGACTGAGGGTATCTGAGTCTGGCTGTATCTCCAAGGTAATAGGCTACCAGCCCACTTGTGTTTTCTTGCCTTACCCATAGTCCTATCATAGGAGACTTGCTACACACTTTATTGACCTGAACTAATAACCCATTAACAGCGTCACACAGGCATGGAACCCTCCCATATTCTGGGCACCCTTGCAGCCTTCTTTCCTAAAATGCATACAAACTACTCATGTAAATTATTGCTTTGCTCTGTAGTTGTGAAATGGCTGATGGGAATTCTCACTCCTGCCCACTCATTCATTTGGGAAACTGAAACCCACCCTTTAGACTTCTGGCTCTTCTATCATTTGCAATGACTTCTTAGAATGAATTAGCAGAGGCTCTGGGTTATCATCTGTAATCTCATCCTAGAATGGAGGTTGGGCACTAAAAAAAAAAAATCCCAGTGATGACTGTGGCCATAAAAATGGTATATTTAACAGGGGCTGTCCCAGATGATGTGTTTCTATGAAATCAGTTTCATGCCTACCCTATGAAGTGGGTACTATCCTTGTCCTACATTTTACAGAGTAGACAACATAGGGCAAGAACAATTAGTGGCCTGCTCAAGAACTCCCAGTGGTAAAGGGGATAGGCTGCGTACCCCGGTAGGTATCCTAATACAGACCACCCTCCTGGGTCCTGTCTAACCTCACCATTCTTGGGCTCTCATGCTTTCTTCTCTTGTTGGTTTTAATCCCCTCCTCCTTGTTGAAAAGTATCAGTGGATTTGAGCATCATTTGTTTATATTAATGGGCTTCTCTTTCTGAGTTTTTCTTACTTTAAAAGTGAATTTAAGACATCTAGCTTGATAGTGGAGCTGTGGGTTAATGCGCCAGACTGCAAAGCCATTTGAACTGAAAGGTCGGCAGTTCAAGCTGCCCAACTGCTCCTTGGAAACTCTATACAGGGTCGCTATGGATCAGAATAGACTCGATGGCACTTAACAACAACAACAACAAGCTCGATAGTGCATTAGGGAGAAGTGCTGTGCAGACCTCTGACAGTAATAACACCAAATACTGGATGAAGACAGTCCCAGAACTCTGAACTACATATAAAGGAATAATTAAAAGGATCAAAGGCTTACTGCCAGTGGGATTTGCAGCAGAAGCAAGAAAGGTGTTGTTTTTGATTGACAACTACTGGTGGGTCCCAGAGTTGGGCATGATGGTCCCAGAGTGGGCCATCTTGGGCATGATGGAGCATGAGCAAGATCAGAGGAGCACTCCTACCACAGAGGTCTGACCCATTGTTGGAGAAAATGGTGTGGACATTTTTTCCTGTTCATTGGTCTCTCACTATCTGCTCACCTCCACTCTGGTGACGAGAGGGCGTACTTGAGTGAGTGGACACTCCCTATCCCCAGAGGGTACTACCTGCTCACCTCCACTCTGGTGACGAGAGGGCGTACTTGAGTGAGTGGACACTCCCTATCCCCAGAGGGTACTACTTCACATGTGCATGGATCTGCTCAGTAAAGACCACTGCATGCAGAATCTAAGAAGGGAGAGGAGTCAACAGGAACTGCTTAAAATGGAATGGTCTCCCAAAATGGCTCAGTGAAGGGAGGTAAAGTCATACTCATATTTTACTACATTTTTTTTTGTTTTGCGATTATAGACTATAGTATCCAATTTGTTTTTGGTTTTTTTGCAGTTGCTGTTTTGTGTTTTGGCTTTTGGTTCCCCTTTATTCTTGGGGGGGGGGAGATCTCTCTATCTTCCTATGTTATCCGAGAAGAGACAATTGTGGTCATACAGCCAGGTTACAATTACACCCTATAAAATCCCACCACCCAGGCAAGAGCCAATACCAAGGGAAGCCCATCTCCTCATCAAATCTACCTGGAGGCAATCATAAAGCTTAATAATACATCAGCATATAGTCATCTAATTAATGAAAACACATCTAATTATTGAAGATGCCCAACAAACAACTGAACATATCATCACATGTCCAGAAACATGATAGAGTAACTGAAACAAATGAGCTGCAGGTAGACCTAGACTTCCCATTGGACGGAGGGCAGGCTTTGGAACTGCCTGAAAAGGAATTCATGAGAATGATACTGTGGTGCATTCAAATCCTCCACAGAGGGATTGAGAAAATCAGGAAGGAGCCAGGAAAGCACTACAGGAACAATCAAGTAAGATAGAAATAGCATTGGAAACAATTTAAAACTTGCAAAAAGAGGTCAAAGCAATTAATAATATCAGAAATGGACAATATACTGAAAGGGCAAAGGAGTAGAATTGAAGAGATAGAAGCCAAAACCAGCGAGCTGGAAGATAAATCTCTCATACTGCTAAGATAGAAGATCAAACAGAAAAAAAGTACTTAAAAAAAAAAAAATCTGAAGAAAGTCTAAGATTCGTGTTGGACAACAACAAGAGGAATAAGTTGAGAATAGGAAGGATCACACAATTCCACAGAGGAGATAGCTGAAGAGCTTCTGGAAGAAAATTTCCCTAACATCCTGAAAAAAGAAAAGATAATCATTCAAGAAGCTCAACAAACCCCAGGGAGGATAGACCTCAGAAGAAAATCACCAAGACATATCATAGTCAAGCTCTCCAAAATCAAAGTTAAGGAGACAATACTGAAAGTAGCAAGGGAACAGAGAAGTGTAACTTACAAAAGCAAGCAAATAAGATTAAGCTCTGATTTTTCAGCAGAAACTATGCAGGCAAGAAGACAATGGAGAGACATATATAAAACCCTGAAAGAAAAAAATTTGCCAACCAAGAATTGTCTACCCAGCAAAGTTATCAATCAAATACAATGATGTAACAAAAGCACTCCAGGATAAACAGAAGCTAAGGGATTTTGTCAAAGCCAACCCAGCACTTCAAAACATCCTAAAGGGAGTTCTTTGGACTGAGAACCAACAAGAACAGACAACAACCAGAGATTGTATACCAAAACAATTATACTGTAAAAGAAGGTGAAAACATAGAAACAGAGACCCAGGTGATGAGGAGGTCAGATGGATTTCAGGGTGAAATAGACTGTTTTAAATAAATAAAAATGTTAATAGAATATAGGGTAACCTCAAAGAAAATTAATACTTCACAACATACCAAGAAATTGAAAATCCAAGAAGATTATGGAAACATTAAAAATATGAAGAAACTGACAAGGAAGAACACAAAAACATGAGCCCACCACAGGAAGACATGCAGAACAAAGACATGAGCAGTACCACGAACAAACAAACATAATGACAGCAATGAATTCTTACCTATTAATAATTACACTGAATATCAACAGATTAAATGCACCAGCAGTTAAGAGATGGAGAGTACCAGAATGGATATGAAAACAAGATCCTTCAATGTGCTGTCTGCCACACCTTACACACAAAGACAAAAATAGATTAAAAGTTAAATGATGGAAAAAATATACCAAGCTAATTACAATAGAAAACAAGCAGGAGTGGCAAAATTAATCTCTGATAAAATAAACTTTAAGGTGAAAACCAGCATAAGCGATAAAGAAGGATATTATCTCATGATTAAAAAGTCACTTGAACAAGATGCCATAACCATGAAAATGAAAGCGCTCCCGTATATATAAAGCAAACCCTAATAGATTCGATAAAAGAAATAGACAAATCTACAATAACAGTGGGAGATTTTAATGCACCATTTTAAAATAAAAAAGATAGAACAACCAGAAAGAAACTTGATAAAGACATAGAGGAAATAAGAAACACAATCAACCAACTTGACGTTATAGATGTGTAGAGAACATTCAACCCAATAATAGCACAATACATTTTCTTTTTCAGTGCACATGGAACATTCTCCAGAATAGACCATTTGTTAAGCCACAAAACAAGCCTCCATAAATTTACAAACATCAAAATACTACAAAGCATCTTCTCAGATCACAATGCTATAAAATTAGAAATCAACAATAGGATGACTAAGGAAATCAAGTCATATACATGGAAACTGAATAACACCCTGCTTAAAAGCTACTGGGTAATAGAATAAATAAAACGTGAATTCATAAAGTTCCTAGAAACAAATGAGGAAGAAAACACAACGTACAAAAATCTTTGGGACATGGCAAAAGTAGTGCTGAGAGGACAATTTATTGCAATAAGCGCACACATCCAAAAAGAAGAAAGAACCAAAGCAACACATTAGCACAATATCTCCAACAATTAGAAACAGATCAGCTAAGTAAACCTACAGTCATCAGAAGACAAGAAATAATAAAGATTGGAGCAGAAATAAACAAGATAGAAAACAGAAAAATTATAGAAAGAATCAAGAAGAAGCAGGTTCTTTGAAACCATTAATAAAAAAACCTAACAAAAGAAAAGAGGGAGAAGACACAAATAACATGCATAAGAAACCACATGCGTGATGTCACAACAGAACCAACAGAAATAAAAAGTATAATAACAGAATACTATGAAGAG
>NW_006408702.1:1428002-1430728 GCF_000296735.1 Chrysochloris asiatica
AGGAACTAACTTCTAAACTTGCTGGTGACCATGTTGGTCTACTGGTGAGTGGAAGAGGGGAAAAGGCAGCAATAAATATATGAGCTGAGTCTGACCAAGTTCCATAGATTCCTGTTGACCTGGAGATGAGAGAGAGAAGAGGAAGGACTGATTGGTCCAAGGTGTGGTGAGACCTGAGGACTCTTACGCCCACAGACAAGGACCTAGCCATGGAAGACTAGAGTTCAAAGTGATTCATCCAGCTGATAGGAAGTGAGGCGAGATGCACAAGAACGTTCAAACTTGCAGAGAGTACCCATTTGACCTAGCTTTGATGGTTTGATTATCAGAACTCAAAATAGAGGAGGACAAAGAAATTCGATAAAGGAAATGTGTAAGTTGCTATAATTTGATGAACTTGATCTATACTTAAGGATGTAGTAGCTCAAAACACCAACTGAGAGGGAAGGAATCTTCACATCAAGGATCAAACCTGTCCCTTCTGTACATAGGGTTGACAGGGATGGGTAAGTTAGACATTGGCAATGGCTGTAAAGGCAAAAAGTGACTGGCTTACAAGTTTTCAAGAGGGAGTTTCATTTTGGAGTTTGCGGGGGAAGCCAGAATTCCCACTGAATAGTTTTCATCTCGGCTAGATGTGTCTGGTGAAAGGAGATGGGGATGAGATTCTTTTGATTCACTAGTGAGTAACTGTTATCATAACTAATTGTGATGGTCACAACTGTAAAGGTAGAAGTTTTGTAACATAAAAGGGGGAGTAGTTAATCTTACATTCCAGGAACAGAGGAACAGAGGACCACCAAGAGAGAAGAGCACAAGTGGAATGAGGGACCCTATCCAGAGAAGCAGCACCACCAGAGATGGAGGCAAAGATGATGACATGGAGAGATAGAGCTGCTGAAGACTCTAGATTCATGTACAGAGAAAGGATGTGTGCTGGCAGCCAGGAGGCAGGTTTGCAGAACGTGCCCTTGGGTTGTTTAAATGATTATATATTCCTGAGTGTTTTTGAAGCAAATACTGTTGAATGGTGATGCATGGAGGGGATTGTAATCACTGCAATGAAACAAAATATGATAGAAGTGCAAAACTGATGTTCTCCTAAGTAAGCTATCACTCAATTCACAATAAAACCTTAAAAAAGAAGAAGAAGAAAAGCAAATTTAAAACCCAACAGAGATGTTTATGATGATGCATGGAGGGGATTGTAATCATTGCAATGAAATGAAGTTTGATAGGATGAATGTAAAGCTGGTGTTCTCCCATGTAAAGTCACATAATTCACAATAAAAACTTAAAAAGAGAGAAAGAAACCCCAACAGAGAACTGTCTCTGTTGGACCCTTTGAAGCAGGGCTTATCTAGTGGGCATCAGTGGCTTGCTCAGAGCTGTGGGCTAAGACTCTGAGCTCTCGTCTGCTTGCCATTGACCATACACTCCCCTGGTGCTCTTCTGCTTGTACAGGACCACTGGACAGCCCTTTATTCTGTGTTTGTTGTTGTTGTTCAGTGCTGTCGAGTCAGTTCCGGCCCATAGCAACCCTGGATAGGGTTTCCTAGGAGCAGCTGGTGAGACTGAACTGCTGACCTTTCAGTTCAAATGGCTTTACAGTCTGGTGTATTAACCCACAGCGCCACACCAGGACTCCACCTTGTTCTGTGTAAGAATCCCTTTAATGTACTGTTGGGCATATCCATGGTTGTCTAGTCAGAAGGGAATGTACCAGAATTTCTCTGATGTAAGGCTCAAATGTAAGGCCAGAACTAGCTCTTCTTTGACCTTTATTAATTCTGTTTCCTTAAAACTTAAGGAACTATGTCGAATCCTACTCAGAGTTCTCTTTCTTGGCTGTGGCAAGTTGTAAAATAATATGGTCAGTCTTTTCCCCAATGTTTTTATCACTGTCATATTAATATGCCCTCTTACCTTTGTAAGGAGCTCTGGTAACATACTGGTTATGAGTCGGACTGCTAATCTCAAGGTCAGCAGTTCGAAACTACCAGCTGTTCCACAGGATAAAGATGAGGCTTTCTGCGTACAGAAATATTTACAGCCTCAGAAATCCTATGCAGGTTTGCTATGCGTCGGAACCAACTCTACGGCACACAGCCTGCCATCTGGTTTGTAAGAATTAAATTCAGACTAATGAGTCTTTCCACTGCGTTCTTTATTTTCTGAAAAGAGAACGAACTGGGCAGTGCTTTGTCTGTAAGCTTGGGGGGTTTGTTACCTAAGATACCCCCCATTTCCTATCACCAGAGTTGCTCTGTACAAGAAGACTGTACAGAAGGCCTGCCCGCATTCCCTATTTGATTAGGTTCTGGATCCTGCATCCAGCTCCTCGTGGCTTGAGATCTGGACCTGTAGCCTCCATCCCTCAGTCTTTGGATAACTACCTTTCCCTCCTAGATTAACCTACACTGTTTCCATTGGAATGTTTTGCTTCTACTGTCGTATTCAAAATCATGTAGCCCAATCCACTTATTCGTACCATGATTCTTGATTCAAGCCACTCCTGTTACCAGTGGTTCTTAGTGTGGTCACTGGGCCAACATCATCAAATTGGTGGAAATGCAAATCTGTTGCAGACCGTGTAGGCCTGGTCAGAGGTTCGAGGCCCTATAGGCCCGAGAGTAACAGATCTAGCCACTTGGCAGTCAATAGCAAATTGTTTTTCATATTAGTATTCGGTTATGTTATAATTAAATGCAGACATGAGCCCTTAA
>NW_006408702.1:1431456-1436907 GCF_000296735.1 Chrysochloris asiatica
ACCCCGACACAAATCCTCAGCTGTCTCTAGATATATTGAATCAGAAACTCTAAAAAGTGAACCCAGTCATCTGTCTTTTAACACATCCTCTGAGTAATTCTGATGTAGTAGAACCACTGCATATGTTATGACAATGATCGCTGAGGCCCATGTCTTGTGTTTGACTAGCTCTCTGGTTCACCACATCTGGAGAGTGGCTGGCCCTTATGTCATCTCTAGCCTCCTTAATGACTCTCTGGGTAGGTACAGCTGAAATGGGCTTCCCTGCCTGCTCCAGGATTCAGAGCAGACAGAGCTCTCTCCAACTGTGCCCTCTTCTCAGGAAGAAAACAAGGGGCTGATGGGGGAGAAAAGGCCATCAGGAGAAAGATGAGGCTTTCCGCTCATAAAGATTGACAGCCTTGGAAACCCTGTACAGGGTCGCTATGGGTCGGAACCGACTCGACGGCACTTAACAACAACAACAACAGGCTGGTGCATGGTGCAGGCTGGAGTTCATACTCTGCCTCCATAGCACCGAATCCAGCTCTTCATATTCTAAAAAAAATTCCTCTTGGAAATTAATTATATTTCATCAGCCTCCTTCCTTCGACGCTATTTAAATCCAAATGCAGGTTAGCAGACAGAAAGGCGGGCAGGGCTCAGCATTTGACATTCATCCACATTAAACGTAACTTCATTATTCTTACTTCCCGCCACCCCCTAGCTCCGTTTCATAATGAGCCACCTGGGCCCAGCACATCTGCGAAGCTTCTCGTCATGCCCACAGCCTGTAACCTAACCTTCCAGCTTTAATGACATGGAAACTTTGATGATCCCCTTTCCTCTCAACTCCTCCCCCCACCTTGCTGATAAGATTATTCGAAGTTCAAAAATGTAAGGCTCAGGAACAAAGTTAGAAATGTACCACTCCAGATTTTCCTGTTGTCTGATTTTACTCTGAAATAGATTTAAATTATGCATGCTTGCTCTGACAAGAAGCAAAATGTTATTACAGACTAGGATCTTCTCCCAAATTTTCATTACCTGGAAAATATCAGCATGGGTTATTTAAGCAATAAAATTAAACACTATATTAAAATGTGTGTGTGTTCTTAAGAAATGATGGATAATCCATAAAATAGGGTTCAGCAGTTGGCTGACATTAATCATTAATACAGTTTTATAACTGAACAGAGATGATGATTTTGGCCAGCATTCATGGAGTGCTTACTTGGGGCGATGGGATTTATAGGCATTACTTCACCTAATCTTCTCAAGATTTCTATGAGAGAGGTTCTCATTTCTCAAGCTTTGCTGATGATGGATCCAGTAATTTACTTGTGCATTTGCATATAGCGATCACTGGGGCTGGGACCTAAACCTGTGCCTGCTTTATTTAAGGCCATTCCTGAAGAACCTCCAGATGAGACCCCCACCCCAGTGTAATATGGAGAGAGCACCACACTCAGTCTTTGATTAGCTATTGACTCTGACAATGTCTCTTGGTGCTCTGCATGATTGTTGTGGGTAGGTGCTGGAGAGTTGGTTCCAACTCATAGCGACCCTATGCACAATGGAACACTGCCTGGTCCGGCACCATCCTCACAATTATTGTTACGCTTGAGCCCGTGGCAGATGCCACTGTGCCAATCCATCTCTTTGGAAGTGTCTTTCTCGTTTTCAATGACTTGCCACTTTCCAAGCAGCTCTAAGGAGCTCTGGTAGCGTAGTGGTTACGAATCGGGCTGCGAACCTTAAGGTCAGCGGTTCGAAACTACCAGCCGCTCCGCGGGAGAAAGATGAGGCTTTCTACTCCCGTAAAGATTTACACCCTCGGAAACCCTGTACAGGGTCGCTATGGGTCGGACCCGACTCTATGGCACTTAACAACAACAACAACTACATGATAAGGATATAATAATCTTGTTTTTGCTCCCAGCTTCTAAACAAATCCATTGAAATAAAGACCACAGTAAAACATGACAAGCATCCCTGCAAATGCACTGGCTACTAACTGCTCCTTGGAAACTCTTTGCAGGGTCACTGTGAGTTGGAACGACGACTCGATGGCACTTAGCAACAACAAATAACCAAAAGAAAGCCACTCAGAGGCTTCTTGGAGAAAAGACCTGGTGATCTATTTCTACAAAATCAGCCAGTGAAAACCCTTACAGCACAGCTCTACTATGACAGACATGGGTTTCCATCACTCAGAGTCAATTTGATAGCAACTTGTTTTTAAAGTACAACCAGATAAAGGGAGTATTAACAGGAGCTTCCTGAAGGAGTTGAAGCTGTGAGAGTGAAATAGGACAGGTAATGTGAAGAGAAGGAGGGACCAGGTCCAAGATGGACTATAGGCAGGATACAGCAATGGATAGAGGACATACCTAGGGAGAGTGGGTGATTTCACCAGGAATCAATCAAACACATGCTAGGGTCCCAACCCATCTTCCAATGTCCACCCTCTTGTCAGTGGTATGTCCATCTGGACCTCAGAGCTACCTTAGATGGGTAAACGCTCATGCCACTAGAATGAAATCTCAGTTTCGACACCATGGTGCTAACCACAATGATAAGGAATTCTAGGCTGGTGGAGGTACTTTCCTGCCACTGGGAATGAATACTAATCAGCCATCCAGCCATTCAAATTACTCACCAAGACCTCTGAAGTTCCAGGCACTGTTGAGCACTGGGAACACTTGGCACACAGTGAGTGCACTGCACATGTCTGCTGAGAAAAATGCGGCACTACCAAAGTCCTAGCCCTTGTGAGGGAGAGAGGCCAAAGAAGGAAATAGTAGACAAAATATAACAAAATCATACCATTGTAATGAGAGTCACACAGAAGCTCCTGCCTTTATTTTGCATTTGGTCCACACTAATTCACTTATTTCTACCACTCATCTGTCAGTTTGCTGTACTGTGGTGGCTTGTGCATTGCTGTGATTCAGGAAGCTATACCATTGGTATTTTAAATATCATCAGGTCTACCTATAGTGGACTGGTTCCAGATGAGCTTCCAGGCTAAGACAGATGAGGAAAAAGGAAAGGTGGACTAGTTCTGAATATTTAATAAGTCTCTGAAAACGTTATGAATAGCAGTGGAACACTATGAAATAGCAGCAGAAATTGAATGTAGAAACATGATGAAGAACACAAGAACATTGGCATATATATTACTGGATTTGAGCACCTCAGGTTGGAAGCCCTCAAAATACGACTGTGGAAGGAAGAGCTGTCTCCTCAAAGTAGAGCAGACTGTGATGACACAAATGGATTAAAGCTTTCAGGACCTTTATTTGATGATGAGGCACAACTCAAAATGAGGAGGAACAGCTGTAACCATCCATTAATAATCAGAACATGGAATGTATGGATTATAAATATAGGAAAATTGGAAGCAGTCAAAAACAAAATGGAAACCAAACATCGATAACCTACATATTAGTGAGCTGAAATGGACTGGCATTGATCATTTTAAATCTGACAACGACATGGCTTACTATGCAAGGAATGACAAATTGAGGAGGAATGGCATCACATTCATCATCAAAAAGAACATTTTAAGATCTATCTTGAAGTAATGCTGTCTGTGATAGGATAATATCCATATGCCTACAAGGAAGACAAAGGTACTCTGGTAGCGTAGTGGTTACGAGTTGGGCTGCTAATCTCACAGTTAGCAGTTTGAAACTACCAGCAGTTCCATGGGAGAAAGATGAGGCTTTCTGCTCCCATAAAGATTTACAGTCTCGGAAACCCTATGCAGGGATGCTATGAGTTAGAACTGACTCCATGGCACATAATCACCACCACCACCACAAGGAAGACGAGTTAATACAACTATTATTCTAATGTATGCACCAACAACAATTAAGCCAGTGATGATGAAATTGAAGAATTCTACGAATTTCTTTGGAATCCTGGTGTGGCACCCTCAGATAAAGCAATGGACCATAAGGTCAGCTTGAATCACAAAGTCGGCAATTCAAACTCACCAGCAAATTATATAGAGAGTCACTATGAGTCAGAACTGACTCGACAACACTTAACAACAACAACAACAACCAACTTCTTCATCTGAAATTGATCAAACATGCAATCAAGATGTATTTATAAGTACTTGTGATTGGAATGCAAAGGTTGGAAACAAAGAGGAAGGATCAGCTGTTGGAAAATACGGCCTTGGAGATAGAAATATTGCTGGAGCTCACATGACAGAATTTTGCAATGCCAGTGTTTTCTTCATTGCAAATACCTTTTCTAAACAACATAAAAGATGACTATACACATGGGCCTCATCAGATGGAATCATAGAAATCAAATTGACTACATCTGTGGAAAGAGAGAGTGGAAAAGCTCCATATCATCAGCCAAACAAGGCCACGGGCAGACTGTGGAACAGACCATCAATTACTCATATTGAAGTTCAGACTGAAGCTGAAGAAAATTAAAATAAGTCCATAAAATCCAAAATATGACTTTGAACATATCACACCTGAATTTAGAGATCATTTCAGGAACAGATTCGATGAGTTAGGCACTAATGACCAAAGACCAGAAGAGCTGTGGGATGACATCAAGGACATCATACATGAAGGAAGGAAGACAGCAAACGGCCGTTAAACAGACAAGAAAGAAGGAAAAGATCAAAATGGATGTCAGAAGAGACTCTGAAACTTGCTCTCCAGAGTAGAGACATTAAAGCCAATAGGAGAAATACGGAGGTAAAGAGCTCAATAGAAAATTTCAAAGGGTAACTTGAGAAGACAAAGTCAAATATTATAATTAAATGTGCAAAGATCTGGAGTTAGGAAACCAAAAGGGAGGGGCAGGCTCAGCTTGAAAGAAAACAAAATCCTCACCACTGGACTAATAAATAGCATCAAGATAAATGGAGATGGACTAAGAAAGGCTGTGTGCCGGTGGGTAGGAGACTGACAGGCAGAGTATGTCCTTTTTACGTTTAAATTAGTATTTTTTTGTTTTGAAAGTGTACATCAGTTATATTGCCTTTGTTCATTTGTGAAATTTAAGATGTAAATGGGAGCCACAAGAACAAAGTAGGCTAACTGTTGTTGTAGGGAAGGGGTTGTAATCATTGAGATGAAACAAAGTATATTAATTTGTTGAATGTAAAGCTGATGATCCTGTCTGTAAACCTTCACTCAATTCACAATAAAAGATTGCAAAAAAAAGATAAAGAGAGAAAAGACTGAAGTTTGTCAAAGACTTCATTTTGCCCGCATCAACCATCAACACTCATGGAAGCAGCAGTCAAGAAATCAAACGATGTATTGCGTCAGGCAAATCTGCTGCAAAAGTGTTCAAAAGCAAAGATGTCAGTTTGAGGATTAAGGTGTGCCTGACCCAAGCCATGGCATTTTTAAGAACCTCATATGCATGCAAAAGCTGTACAGTAAATAAGGAAGACCATAGAAAAATTGATGCTTTTGAATTATGGTG
>NW_006408702.1:1438222-1439370 GCF_000296735.1 Chrysochloris asiatica
CCTATGAACAACAGAGATAAACACTGACCAGTCCCTTTGGCATTCTCACAATCATTGTGTGATTGAGCCCACTGCTGCTGCCACTGTGCCAATGCATCTGGTTGAGGGTCTTAATCTTTTTGACTGACCCGCCACACTACCTAACATGATGTTCTTCTCCATGGACTGGTCCCTCCTGATAACATATCAGATGCATGAGAGATGCATTGTCATCATCCTTGCTTCTAAGGAACATTCTGGTTGTACTTCTTCCAACACAGACTTGTTTCTTCTTCTGGCAGTCCATGGTGACTATAATATTCATCTCCAGCACCCTAATTCAAATGCATCAATTCTTCAACGGTCTTCCTTCTTCATTGTCCTACTTCCACATGCATTCGAGGCTTCTGAAAATATCAGTGTTTGGGTAGGCATGCCTTAGTCCTCAAACTGACATTTCTGCTCTTGAACACTTTAACGAGGTTCTGTGCAGCAGATCTGCCTAATGCAATACAAGTTTGATTTCTTGACTGCTGATCCCGTAAGTGTTGATAGTGGATCCAATCAAAATGAAGTCCTTGACAACCTCCATCTTTTCTCCATTTATTATTGCTCTAATGGTAAAGATTTCTGTTTTCTTTACATTAAGGTGCAACCCATACCAAAGGCTGTGGTCTTTGATTTTCATCAGTATTTTAAGACCTCCTGGATTTCAGCAAGGAAGGTTTAACATCTGTATATCTCAGACTGCTAATAAGTCTTTCTCTAATCCTGATGCCACATTCTTTTCCATATAATTCAGCTTTTCAGATTATATGCTCAGCAGACAGACTGAATAAGTAAGGTGAAAGAATACAACCCTGGTGCACACCTTTCCTGATTTTAGAATCTTGTTCTGTCTGTATCTTGGTCTGTGTACAGGTTCCTCATGAGCACAAAACATTCCAGAATTCTAACTTCCTACAATGTTGTCATCCAAACATTTCAAAGTCTTTGCATAGTCAATAACACATAGGTAGACATCTTTCTGGTATTCTATGCTCTGGTAGCATAGTGCTTACGAATCGGGCTGCGAAACTTAAGGTCAGCGGTTCGAAACTACCAGCCGCTCCGCGGGAGAAAGATGAGGCTTTCTACTCCCATAAAGATTTACACCCTTGGAAACCCTG
>NW_006408702.1:1467968-1473327 GCF_000296735.1 Chrysochloris asiatica
ATTTTTCCATGAAGTTTTTGAAGCCCCCTTGTAAATGCAGGTGTTTGTTACTTACATTTAAGATATGTTCTGTGCAACAGACCAGGTAAATAAACACTTATATAGTATGGTGTTCCCACAATGCTAAACAGAATGCCTGAGGTTACATGGCTCATTTGAGTGGCCGCTGCTCTTTGCAGGAATACTCTTGACTGTTCAGCCCTTGCCTGTGGACTCAGAGCTCCCAGCTGGAAAGAGGGGGCAGAGCACCCTGAGGTGTTGGTGCCCCTCCCTCCTTAACTGTGCTGGAACCTAAGCTCAGAATGAGGGACTAAAACCCTGTGAGCTGAAGGGGCTTTCACTATGAGACCCCCACCTCTGCTCAGACAGGATACCTTCAGGAGGCCTCAAGGAAGATGGTAGTTCTAGGGAACAGTTAGAAGAAAGCTTTCCCCCTAATATCAGGAATAGGACAAAAATGCCTACACTCACCACTGCTAGTCCACATTGCAATAGAAGTGCTATACAGAGCAATTAGGTAAGAAAAAGAAAAAAAAAATCCAATGAAAGAAGCAAAACTATTGCTATTCACACATGACATGACCTTATAAATAGAAAATGCCAAAGAATACACAAAATATCTACTAGAGCTAGCTAGTAAATGAATTCAGCAACATTGCAGCATACAAGATCAACACACAAAAATCAGTCTAATTTCTGTACACCAGTGTTAAACAATCAGAAAAGGAAATTAAGAAAATAATTTACCATAGTATCCAGAAGAAATAATATTCCAAGGAACAAACATTAACAAGGGAAGATGAGAGACTTGTACATGGAAGATTATAAAAAAACACTGCTATACTAAATTAAATGAATCCTACGTAAATGGAAAGATGCCCTGTGATCATAGATTGGAAGACGTAATATTCTTATAATGTCAGTACTAACAAAAGCAATCTTTGGATTCAAAATCTCTCTCAAAATTCCAACAGTCTTTGTGTATGTGTGTGTGTGTGTAAATATAAGTCAGCCCTTAAATTCATACAGAGTTGCAAAGGGTCCTGAACAGTCAAAGCAATCTTGAAAAAGAACAAAGTAGGAGGGCTCATATTTCCCAATTTCAAAACGCACTCCACAAAGCTACAGCAATCCAAACACCGTGCTACCGGAATAAGAACAGACATTTGGAGCTATGAAATAGAATTGAGGGTCCATGTGCATATGGCCAATTTATTCTCAATAAGGATGCTAAGTTCATCTGGTAAGGAAATAATAACCTCTTTTATAAATGGTGTTGGGATAAATGGATCTCCAGATGCAAAAGAATAAAGTTGGACCTGTACCTCAAACCATCTATAAAAATTAGCTCAAAATGGATCAACAACATAATTACAGAAGTTAAACCCATAAACCACCACTGACAGCTTGTTGTGCTGTGGTGCCATGTGTGTTGCTGTGATGCTGGAAACTATGCCACTGGTATCTTAAATACCAGCAGGGTCACCCATGGTAGACAGGTTTGAGTGAAGCTTCCAGAACAAAGACAGATTGGGAAGAAAGAGAGGTAAACCATTTCTGAATGGTTAGCCACTGAAAAGCTTATGATTAACAATGGAATACTGTCTGCTACCCTGCCGGATATGAACTCCACAGGTTAGAAGGCATTCAAAATACAACCAGGGAAGAGCTGTTTCCTAAAAATAGAGATGGCCTTAAGGATGAGAATAAAGCAAAGCTTTCGGAACTTTCATTTGCTGATATGACACAGCTAAAAATGAGAAGAAACAGCTGTAAACATCCACTATTGTTGTTCAGTGCTGTTGAATTGGTTCAGACTCATAGTAACCCTATATAGAGTTTATGAGGAACAACTGATGAGTTTGAACCACCAGCTTTGTGGTTCAAACTGACCTTGCAGTTGAGTGCTTATCCTACAATCAGAATGTGGAATGTATAACACTAGGGAAACTGGAAGTCATCAGTAATGAAATGGAATGCATAAAAATCAGTATCCTAAACACTGGTGAGTTGAAATGAACTGGTAGTGGCCATTTTGAATCAGACTATCATATGGTTTTCTATGCCAGGCATGACAAAACTGAAGGGAAATGGTATCACATTCATAGTCAAAAAGAGCATTTCAAGCTCTATCTTGAAGTACAATCAATCTGTGATAGGATAACATTGATATCCCTACAAGGAAGACCAGTTAATACAACTATTAATTCAAATTACTAACACCAACCACTAAAGACAGTGGTGATAACATTGAAGAATTCTACAAACTTCTTCAATCTGAAACTGATCAAACATACAATTCATCTTCTCGGGGTCTTTTTTTTAATTTTTAATTTTTTTATTGTGAATTTAGTGAAGATTTGCAAATAAGATCATCACCCTTTACATTCAACAAATCCTACAGTTTGTTTCATCTCAATGATTACAATCCCCTCCATGTAACAACAGGTACCCTCCTTCCTCCGTGTGATTGATTACTATTTGTATTCCACTCACCTTCCCATCCTGTCTCAACTTCGTCCTTAGAAAAGGCTGTCCTTTGATTTTAAATAATTGAATATTTCTGGGTGAGCATACCTTGCTAATGTCTCCCTTATAAACCTATCTACTTCCTGGCTGAAAATTGGGCCACGAGGGTGAGTTCCTTTCTAGACCTGTGAGGGCCACAACTTTAGGTTCCTTCAGAATTTTCTGACCAGTAAACTCAGTTTTTTTAATATATTAAATACTTTTGAGTTTTGTTCCACATTTTCTACCTCTCTATCTGGGACCCTCTAAAGTGACTCCTTTTAGGATGGTTGGTGGTGGTAGCTGGGCACTGTCTAGTTCTTCTGGTCTCAGTTGTGGAGACTTTATGTACACATGTGCCATTAGTCCATTGGATTAATTGATTCTAAGCCTCTTCAATTCTTACTATTCTTCTTTTTTCTGCACAGGGAGACCAAGAGCTGCACTTTAAACAGTCACTGATGAGCTTTCAAGATCCCAGATGCTACTCACCCAAGTAGGATTTAAAACATGGTCTTTGTGAATTATGTTATGCCAATTGATTGTGGTGTCCCATGAGACTATGGTCCTGAGCCCTGAGGCTCAGCGACTCAATGCCTTAAGATATTTGATGATACCTAGGAAACTTTCATCACTTTGCTAGATATAAGTTCCACCACATTCATAATTGTGCTTGCAGGAAAGGGATAAACTGTTGTTAAGTTCTGTCGAGTTGGTTCTGACTCATAGCGATACTGTATAGGGTTTTCAAGGAGTGGCTGGTGAGTTCCAACCACTTTCCTTATGGTTCAAACCGACTTTGTGGTACAGTGCCTTATCACACAGCACCTCATGTACAAATAGGCTGTTTCAAACTCCGATATTTGTGAGATATATAAATACATATATTTCCAACGCTTCCTCCCTTATTCATTCTACATCTCAGTCCACGTGTCTACGTATATATTTATGGGGTATATAAATACATATATATCCAACTCTTCCTCCCTTACCCATTCATTCTGCATTTCAATCCATGTGTCTACACATAGAACACTGTTGTTCGAAGGTTGTGTATATGTCATTATTCACCTTTATCCCCTTTAGCCCATGCATACCTGTGTCTTCACCTTCATAATTCTTCTGCCTCTTTTTGTACATTGCTCTCCCCACTCCTGTCACCTGAGTTAGCATGTGTATAGCCTCTAGCCAGTAAATTGTTCTCCCCTCCCTCCCTTCCCTCACCACTCTGGTAACCATCAAGTATTTCCTTCAGTCTGGAAACTTTTTCTTAAGTTTCTTAACTTTTTACAATAATGGTTCCATTTTGTCCTTTTGTGATTGACTAGTTTCACTTAGGTTCATCCATGTTAGGAGGTGCTTTGCAGATTCATTATTATTCTTCAACATTGCATAGTATTCCATTGTGTATGTACCAAAGTTTGTTTATCCATTCTTCCATTGAAGGGCACTTAGGCTGTCTCTATTTTTTGTTATTGTGAATATGCTGTGATGAACATCAATGTGAAAATATCTACTCGTGTTCTAGTTCGTATTTCTTATGGATATATATACCAAGCAGAGGGATTGCTGGGTCATAAGGTATTTCCATTTTCAACGTTCTGAGGAAGAGCCATTCCATTTTCCAGAGTGGGTGAACCATTTTACAATCCCACTGGCAATGTAGGAGGGTGCAACTCTCCGCATCCTCTCCTGCATTTGTTGTTTTCTTTTTTTAAACTTTGCTACTAATATTGGTGTGAGGTGATATCTCATTGTTGTTTTGATTTACAACTTATCCAGATGTGACACTGTAGGATCAGCAATGGACTTAGAACCACCCACAAGGTTGTTAGTTCAAACCCACCTTGGAAACCCTATACAGGGTCGCTATGAGTCATAAAGTGATGGCACTTAACATTCATTATGGTTAATGATCATGAACATCTCTTTATATGTTTGTTGACTATGTGCATGTTGTTAATTGGGTTGTCTAGCTCTTCCATTTAGAGGTGCTGCAGTGTTCTACAAATTTTAGACATTATTACCTTGTCTGATATGTCGATGTAAAAATTTTTTCCCAGTCTGTGGGCTTCTCTTTTTACTTTTTTAGTGAAATCTTTTGATGCACATAAGTGACTTATTTTTAGGAAGTCCAAGTCATCTATTTAGCCTTCTACTGATTTATGTAACATTTGATAGTGTGTGTATGCCATGTATCAGAGCCCCTAAGTTTGTCCCTATTATTTCATTGATGATCTTTATAGTTCTAGGTTTTACATTTAGGTCTTTAATCCATGTTGACTTTGTTTTTTTGTTTATATGGTGTGAGATATGGGTAGTGTTTCATTCTTCTGCAATGGATTTCCAGTTGTGCCAATACCATTTAATGTGTTTTGGCTTTTTGTCAAAGATCAGTTGACTGTATATAAATGAATTTACTTCTGGGTTCTCAAATCTGTTCCATTAATCTAAGCACCTTTCGTTTACCAGTATCAGTCTGTTTTGACCACTGTGGCTGTTTAGTAAATTTTGAGATCAGGGAGTGAAAGGCCTCCAACTTTGTTCTTCTACTTAAGCAGTGCTTTGCTTATTTGAGGTCTATTTCCTTTTCATACAAAGCTCATGATTATTATATATTTTTTTCCATCTCTTTTAAGAATGATGTTGGAAATTGGATTGTTGTTGCTGTTATTAGGTGCCATTGAGTAGGTACTGACTCACAGCAGCCCTATGCACAACAGAACAAAACACTGGCCGGTCCTGGAGCAACCTCACAATTATTGCCACACTTGAGCCCATTGATGCTGCCACTTTGCCAATCCATCTTGCTGGGGGTCTTCCTCTTTTTCTCTGACCCTCCACCTTACCA
>NW_006408702.1:1473427-1479918 GCF_000296735.1 Chrysochloris asiatica
CTAGCCATCTTGGCCTCCAAGGAGCACTCTGGCTACACTTCTTCCAAAATGGATCTATTGGTTCTTTTGGCAGTCCATGGTGCTTTCAATATACTCCAACACCATAATTCATATGTGTCAATTCTTCTATGATCTTCCTTATTCACTGATCAACTTTCTAATGCATATGAGGCTATTGAAAATACCATGGCTTGGGTCAGGTGTACCTTAGTCCTCAAGCTGACATCTTTGCTCTTCAACCCTTTCAAAACGTCTTGTCAGAATGTGGGACCATAGCCAGAGGAGCAGCGACACCAGAGATGGAGGCAGAAAAGAGGACATGGAGAGAGGGAGCAGCTGAGGACTCTAGACTCATGGAAAGAGAAAGACTTGAGTTCTGGCGGCCAAGAGACAGGTTTTCAGAGTGTGCCCTCTGGTTGTTTAAATTATTATATAATCCTCAGTGTTTTTTTTTACATCTCCTCACCCCTTCACCCCCAAAAAACAGAGGGAATAGAAGTAAATACTGTTGAATGATAATGCATGGAGATCGTAATCATTGCAATGAAATGATAGCGTAAAGCCGATTTTCTCCCGTGTAAATTATCACTCAGTTCACAATAAAAACAAAACAAAACAAACAACAACAACAACAACAACAAAAAGGTCGTGGTACAGCAGATTTGCCTAATGCAATATGTCGTTTGATTTCTTGATGGCTGCTTCCATGAGTGTTGATGGTTGGTCCAAGAAAAATGAAGTCTTTGACAACTTCAATCTTTTCTCCACTGATAAGAATGTTGTTTATTGGTCTAGTGGTGAGGATTTTTGTTTTCTTTACATTGAGATGCATGAATCTGGATTGAGATTGAATTATATCTAGACTGCTTTGGGTAGCATTGGCATTTTCACAATGTTAAGTTTTCCTATGCATGACGATGGTGTACTTTTCCATGTTTCTATATCTCTTTTGGTTTATTGAAGTAATCTTTTGTAGTTTCCTTTGTATAGTTCTTTTGTTTCTCTGGTTAGATTTATTACTAAGTATTTTATCTTTTGAGTGGCTGTTGTAAATGGTATTCTTTTCTTAATTTCCTCCCCCTCCCATTTTCCTTTTCAGAGCTTTCTTTATTAGCATAAAGAAATCCAACTGATTTTTGTATACTGCTCTTGTACCCTGCCATGTCGCTGAATCTCTCAATGAGTTCCAATAATTTTCTTGCTGAGTCTTTAGAATTTTCTATGTTTAGGACCATGTCATCTTCAATAGAGTTTTACTTCTTCTTTGCCAATTTGGATGCCTTTAAAATTCCATTTCTTGCTTTATAGCTCTGGCTAAGACTTCCAACACAATATTGATTAGGAGTGGTGATACAGGGCATCTTTGTTTGGTTCCTGTACACAAACAGAATTCTTTCGGTTTCTCTCCACTGATTTGGCTGTTGGATTTGTATATAAGCTCTTAATTATGTTGAGGAATGTTCCTTCAATTCCTACTTCACTGACTGTTTTTATCAAGAATGGATGTTAGATTTTGCCAAATGTCTTCTGTGCATCAATCAATATGATCATGTAGTGTTTTGTTTTTTTTTCCTTTTTTAATTTATAGGGTAGACTATATTGATTGTTTTTCTAATATTGAAACAGCCTTGCATCCCTGGTATGATGCCCACTTTTTAATCTGTTGTTGAATTGCTAGGATTTTTTTTGCATTTATGTTCATGAAGCACTTAGCCTATAATTGTCTTTATCACTGGTGTTCTTGCCTGGTTTTGTTTGGTATGAGGGTTATGCTTTCTTAATAAAATGTATTTTGGAGTTTTCCATCCTTTTTTATGTTCTGGAAAAATCTGAATAAAATTGGTGTCAGTTCTTCTTGAATATTTGATAAAATTCTACAGAAAAGCCATCTGAGCCTGCACGTTTTCTTGTTGGGAGTTTTTTAATAACCTGATCAAATTCTTCTTTTGTTATAGGTCAGTTCAAGTTTATTACTTCACTCTGTGTAAGTTTAGGTAGGCCATTTGTTTTTTAAAAAAAACTTATCCACTTTCAGATTTTAAAATTCATTAGGATACAACTATTCATAGTATTCTGTTATTATTATCCTTTTTATTTCCATTGGTTCCACTGTGACATAACCCATATCATTTCTTATGCATGTTATTTGCATGTTCTTCCTCTTTTCTTTTGTTCAATGTGTCAATGGTTTGGTAATTTTATTCATCCTTTCAAAGAACCAACTTCTCGTCCTGTTGATTCTTTCTATTGTTTTTCTGTTTTCTATTTCATTTAGTTCTGCTCGAATCTTTACTTTTTTTTTTTTTTTTGGTGACTGTAGACTTACTTTTCTGGTCTTTTTCTAATTGTTGGAGATGGTGTTAATTTTTGTTAATAATGGGTTAATTTTTGTTAATAATGGGTTAAAATTTGGTTAATAATGGTGTTAATTTTTGTTAATAATGGGTTAATTTTGGTTCTTTCTTCTTTTTGGATGTGTGTGTTTATTGCTATAAATTGCCCTCTATGCACTGTTTTTGTTGTATCCCAAAGGCTTTGGTATGATATGTTTTCACTCTCATTTGATTCAAGGAATTTTTAAATTTCATTTGTTCTATTGTTGTTGTTGTTGTTAGGTGCCATCGAGTCGGTACCAACCCATTGCGACTTTATGCACAGCAGAATGAAATGCTGCCCAATCCTGGGCCAACCTCACTACTGCTTCCACGCTTAAGTCCATCGATGCTGCCACTTGGCCAATTCATCTTGTTGGAACTGTGCCTAGACCTGGACCAAGAAGCAGTTGTTTGAACAGAACATGGGAACACTGAATGGTTTTAAATTAAGAAAGGTGTGTGACAAGGTTGTATTCTTTCACCATATTTATTCAACCTGTATGCTGAGCAAATAATCCGAGAAGCTGGGTTCTATGAAGAAAAACATGGCATCAGGATTGGAGGAAGAGTCATTAACAACCAGCAATATGCAGATGATACAGTCTTACTTGCTGAAAGTGAAGAGGACTTGTTTTATTACCCAGTAGCTTTTAAGCAGGGTGTTATTCAATTTCCATTTGATTTTGTTTCCTTAATCTTCCTATTGTTGATTTCAACTTTTATAGCATTGTTATCTGAGAAGATGGTTCGTATTATTTTGATGTTCTACAATTTACTGAGTCTTGCTTTGTGTCCTAACATATGGTCTATTCTGGAGAATGCTCCATGTGTGCTTGAAAATAATGTGTATTGTGCTGTTGTTGGGTTGAGTGCTCTGTATTAAGTCAAGTTGATTGATTGTGTTATTTCCTGTGTATCTTTCTTTCTGGTTGTTTTGTCCTTTTTCAAAAGTGGTATATTAAATTCTCCTAGTGTTACTATAGAGTCATCGATTTCTTTCTTCAATTCTATTAGAGTTTGATTTATGTATTTTGAGGCCCTTTTGTCGGGAGCATAGATATTTATTATGGTTATGTCATCTTGTTTAATTGACCTTTTAATCATGAGATAATGTCCTTCTTTGTCTCTTATGTTTTTTCCTTAAAGATTATTTTATCAGAAATTAGTATTACAACTCCTGCATGCAATTAGCTTGATATATTTTTTCAATCCTATAATTTTGAATCTATGTTTGTCTTTGTTTGTAATATGTGTGTCTTGTAGATAGCATATTGAAGGATCATGTGCTCTTATCCATTCTGCTTCTGTCTCTGGTGCATTGAATCCATTGATGTTCTACATACTCATCAATAGGTATAAATTGTAATTATTTTTATGTTTGTGTTTTGTGGTGATGGTGGTTTCTTTGTTCTGCATGTTTTGCTGTGCTGAGTTCATTTTTCTGTGCAGGTTTTGGTCAATTTCTTCACAGTTTTAATATTTACAATATCTTTATGGGTTTTCCTTTTCTTGATTTGACGTAAATGTGTATTCACTTTCTTTGAGGTTACCCTGTAATTTAAAAATTTTATCCTGATTTTAATATAGTCTGTTTTATGTTGAAATCCTCTTGACTTTCTCACCATCTGGAATTTGGTAACTATACTTTTCCCTCTTTTTCTTTGTCATTGTCTTCATTATACATTGATATCTCTGATTCCCTATTTTTAGTCTTGAAGTTTTGTTTTATTCTGGATACTTCTATTGATGTTGCTGTTGTTGTTAAGTGCCATTGTGTCAGTTCCAACTCACAGTGACCTTGTCTAGGGTTTCTGAGGAGTGGATAGTGAGTTTGAACCATCAATCTTGCAGTTCAAACTGACTTCGTGGTCCAGTGCTTATCCTACAGTGCCACATCAGATTCCACGGATACTTCTATATCTGGATTGAATTCTGGGCAGTGTTTCTATGTATATCATTCTCTGGTTGTTGTCTGCTGTTGTTGGTTCTCAGTATAAAGGACTCCTTTTAGTAATTTTTGTAAAGTTGGCTAGGCATTTACAAATTCCTTTAATTTCTGTTTACCTGGAAATGCTCTAATTTTGCCATTGTATTTGATGGACAGTTTTGCTGGGTATGAGAGTCTAGGTCGGTAGTTTTTCTTTCAAACTTTTGCATGTGTCTCTCCATTGCCTGCATGGTTTCTGCTGAAAAATGAGAGCTTAGTCTTATTGGTTTTCTTTTGAAGGTAATATTTAGTTTTTCCTGAGCTACTTTAAGGATTCTTTCCTTGTCTTAGATGTTAGTGAGTTTGATTATGATATGTCTTGGTGATAGTCTATTGGGGTTTATCCTGTTTGGTGTTTGCTCAGCTTCTTTAGTGCTTATCTTCTCATCTTTCATGATGTTAGGGAAAATTTCTTCCAACTCTTTGACTGTCTTTTCTGTGCTTTTCTTTTTCTCTTTCTGTTCTGAAAGTCTGACCACTCATTGGTTATTTTTCTTCATGTTGTCCCACTTGAAACTTGGGCTTTCTTTGGATTTTTTTTTCATTCATTTTTCTGATTGTTCTTCTAATTTACTAGTACTGAGAGATTTATTTTCAAGGTCACTAATCCTGGCTTCCACGGATTCAAATCTACTCCTTTGCCCTTTCAGTATATTGTCCATTTTTGAAATCTTAGTGCTGATTTTCTGGATCTTTGCTGGCAAGTTTTGTATTGTCTCCAATCCTTTATCCATTTTGTTTGATTGTTCCTGTAGTACTTTTCTGAATTATTCCTTGTTTTCCTTGACCTTATTATCAATCATTTGGAGGTACCTAAATATCATCCACCTAAATTCTTTCTCAGGTACTTCCAGTGCCTCTTTTTCCTTCCAAATATTTTCTAGTTCTATCTCTTGGTCATTTGCTTGAGCCACTTTGTCTTGTTTCTTCAAGAAAACAGAAATTGTCTGCGGCTTTTATGGTATTGTGCTCTTGTTGTATTTGTATAAAGTTGATGAATGTATGGTGGTGTATTCTTAGATACTCACCAACTGTCTCCTGATGGGTGTGATCAAGAGTTGAGCTTGTGCATTGTTCTCTGTTTTCTGTTCATGCAGTTCAGTTCAGGGTGGATTTAGCTGGCATTGCCTATTGTCATTGATCTGGTGTATAGTAGCTGGTATTGACTCTACCCCAATTGGTGGGGTTGTAGAGAGTACAGCTATGACTGGGCTGTATGGTCACAATTGCTGTTTCCTGTTAGATGACTCAAGAAGAGAAAACATGCCCACAAGAGAAAAGGAAAATAAACAAAGTAGCAAACAACATTAAAAATAAAATAGTAATGAAGAAAAAAACAAAACAAAAAATGACTACTGCTTTCTCTCCTCCAATAAGTGGTATGCCTCTGAACCACCTACTGGCTTCTTGCCTTCACTCACCCAAGAAAATTCAAGATGCTCCTGCTGCACCTGTCTGGCCTGCACAGATAACCAGTCTGCTTTTTTCTTTTTTTTTTCTCTCTTCTTTACCTGACATGTCCATTCAGCCACTTTTCCTAGTGAGAGCTATTTCAGGGCTAGCCAAAGATGACTTTGCAGAGCAGGGCATGCCTGAATGGGGTTACTGTGGATCGCTCCTCTCCCCATCCCTCTTGGCATCCATTTCTGAGCAGTTCCAACTGCCTGGAAAACAGCAGCTTCCCTTGAAGTGTACAACAGTGGAGGCTGGCATTTTCTCTGATCCCATGGCAGGTCCCAATGGCCACCACAGCTCAGCAGTCACCTCCTCTATTCTTTCTGTGTCTGTTCACCTTTCTCTCCCAGATCCACTTCTCTGTCCCTTCATGGAAACTCAGAGTTCTAGGATAATCCTCTACATCTGTCTTGTCCAGTTTTCTGTATCCTTACTGCAGAGGGTCTGCACAGCCTTTTATCCTTGTCTGCCATCCTGGTCTGTTTCGGTCTTTTTTCCCTGACTTTCCACTTTGTGAAGGATGCAATCCTTCTCCAAGGACTCTTCCTTTCTGATAACATGCCCAAAGTATGACAGACAAAGGTTCACCGCCCTCACTTCTAAACAGTATTTTGGCTGCATTTCTTTCAAGACAGATCTGTTTGTTCTTCTGGCAGTCCACTGTTGTTGTTGTT
>NW_006408702.1:1481297-1483176 GCF_000296735.1 Chrysochloris asiatica
GCCTCACTTTCTTGAAAGATTTCAGTTTTTATTCCATCAATTCCTGGTGACTTGTTCTTTGCCACTTCTTTCAATGCACTTTGGACTTCCTCCCTGAGTATCATTGGCTCTTGTTCATACGGTATCTCTTGAAATGGTTGAACATTAACCATAGTCACTGAAAACTCTATGAATAGCAGAGAAACATTGGCAGTCCATGGTATTGTTAATATTCTCCTCCAACACCATCATTCAAATGCACTGATTCTTTTATGGTCTTCCTAATTCATTGTCTGGTGTTGTGTTGTGGGTAAATGAGCTAGACTGCAAAGTTGGTTGAGTCATAAGGTCTATGGTTCAAGTTTACCAGCTGCTCCTTGTAAAACCTAAACACGGACACTATGGGTCAGAACTGACTCAATGGCACTTATCAACAACAACAATTCATTGTCCAACTTCCACATGCATGTGAGGCAAATGAAAACACTATGACTCGGGATAAGTGCACCTTTGTCCTCAAATTGACATCTTTCTTGCTCTTTAACACTTCAAAGAAAACTTTCGTAGTATATTTTCCTAACACAATATGTCGTTTGGTTTCATACTATTACTTCCAGGAGTGTTGATTGTAGACTCGAGGAAAATGAAGTCTTGGACAAATTCAATCTTTTGTCCAGTTACATGATTTTATTTATTGGTCCAATTATGAGTACTTCTGCTTTCTCTACAGTGAAGTGTAATACATACATTCTTCTTCATATAGATCAGTTTGCTGGATCATTTGCTCAGCATACAGATTGAATAAGAATGGTCAAAGGCTATGACCCTAGTGCACATCTTACCTGATTTTAAACTACCCAGTATCCCCTTGTTCTGTTAGAATGAGTGCCTCTTGGTCTATGTACAAGTTCCTCTTGAGCACAATTAAGTGTTATGGAATACACATTCTTCGCAATGCTATCCACAGTTTGTAATGATCTGCATGGCCGAAGGCTTTTGAATAGTCAATAAAGCACAAATAAACATCTTTTTGATGTTTTCTGCTTTCATCCAAGAGCCATCTGACATCAGCAATGATATCCCTAGTTCCACATACTATTCTAAATCTGGCTTGAATTTTGGGCAGTTTCCTGTCAATATACTGATACAATAGTTTTAATTTTTTTCTCAGCACGATTTTACTTACATGTAATACTGACGTTGTTTGATTATTTCTGTATTCTGCTAAGTTACCTTTCTTCAGAATGGGTACAAATATGGATCTGTCCCAATCAGTTTGTCAGACAGCTGTCTTACAAATTTCTTGGCATCAATGAGTAGATGCCTGCAGTGCTACATCAATTTGTTGAAAGAGTTTAATGTGTGTTCCTTCCATTCCTGGAGGCTATTTCTCACCAATTTTGAACTTCCTCTTTCAGAGCCATCAGCTCTTTATTATATATGTTACCTTTTGAAATGTTTGAAGATTAACCATTTCTTTTCGATATAACGTGATTCCTTCCATATTCTTTTGGTGCTTTTTGCATCATTCAATATTTTGCCCATTGAGACTTTCAATATTGCAAGTTGAGGCTTGAATTTTTTCTTCAGTTTTTTTCATCTTTAGAAATGCTGAGCACCAAAAACCCTTTTGGTTTTCTAGCTCTAGATCTTTGAACATTTCATTATAACAATTTACTTTGTTTCTTGGGTTTCCCTTTGAAAATTTATTTTCAATTGTTTTACTTACACATTTCTTCCAGTTGCTTTATATTCTCCATGCTCAAGAGCAAGTTTTACAAAAATAGACAAAATAGATGAGTGGGACATATTAAAAATTAAAAACTTATGTGCATCAAAGGACTTCACCAAAAGAGTAAAAAGGGAAGCCATAGAATGGGAAAAAATCTTTTGCAATGAC
>NW_006408702.1:1485892-1487126 GCF_000296735.1 Chrysochloris asiatica
AAAAAAAGATATGAAGCTAATTGCAATAAAAAATGAGCAGGAGTGGTAATATTAATCTCTGATAAAATAAACTTCAAGGTAAAAAACAGCGTAAGATATAAAGAAGGACACTATCTCAAGAATAAAGGGTGAATTGAGCAAGATGACATAACCATAATAAATATCTACACTCCCAATGAAAGAGCACCAAGATATATAAAGCAAACCCTACTAGAACTGAAGAAAGAAATACACAAATCTACAATAACTGTGGGAGATTTTAATATGCCACTTTAGAAAAAGGATAGAACAAATAGAAAGAAATGAGGCAAAAATACAGAGGAACTAAATAGCACAAGCAACCAACTTGACCTCATAGATGTGTACAAAACATTCAACCCAACAACAGTACAATACACATTCATTTCCAGTGTACATGGAACATTCTCCAGAATTGACCATGTGTTAGGCCACAAAACAAGCCTCCATTAATTTACAAACATAAGAATAATACAAGCCATCTTTTCAGACCACAATGCAATAAAAGTAGAAATCAACAATAGGAAGACCAAGGAAATAAAGTTGAACATGTGGAAGCTGAATAACATCCTGCTTAAAAGCTACTGGGTTGCAGAAGAAACAAAACGTGAATTCACAAAGTTCCTATAAACAAATGAGAATGAAAACAAAACATACCAAAATCTTTAGCACACACAAAAGCAGTGTTGAGAGGACAATTTATTGTAATAAATGCACACATTCAAAAAGAAGAATGAACCAAAATTAACACAACATCTCCAACAACTAGAAACAGACCAGCAAAGTAAACCTACGGTCAACAGAAGAAAACAAATAATAATGATTAGAGCAAAAATAAATGAGATAGAAAACAGAAAACTATAGAAAGAATCAACAGGACAAGTAGCTGGTTCTTTGAAAGAATTAATAAAATTGACAAACCATTAGCAAACCTAACAAAAGAAGACAGGGAGAAGACACAAATAACACGAATTATAAACCACATGGGTGATATCACAATGGAACCAAAGGAAATAAAATGGATAATAACAGAATACTATGAAGAGTTGTACTCCAACGAATTTGAAAATTTACAAGTGATGGATACATTTTTAGAAAAACACAACCTATCTAATGTTACACAGAGTGAAATAGAAAACTTGAACAGACCCATAACAAAAGAAGAAATTGATCAGGTCATCAAAAAACTCCCAACCAAGAGAAGTCCAGGCCCAGA
>NW_006408702.1:1487847-1495329 GCF_000296735.1 Chrysochloris asiatica
TATTTGCAGACGATATGATCCTATACGTAGAAAACCCCAAAGACTAAGTGAAAGAGCTACTAGACCTCATTGGAAGATTCAGCAAAGTGGCAGGGTACAAGATCAGCATACAAAGATCAGATGGATTTCTCTAAACCAAAAACGACAGTGCTGAAAAGGACACTAGGGAACAATACCCAAAAGATGAAATTATCTAGGAATAAATGTAATCATAGAAACAAAAGACCTATACAAAGAAAACTACAAACTATTACTACAAGAAACCAAAAGAGACTTACAAAAACACAAGACTATACCATACTTCTGGATAGGAAGACTTAACATTGTGAAAATGTCAATACTGCCCAAAGCAATTTACACATATACTACAATCCCAATCCAGATTCCAAGGACATTCTTCAAAGAGATGGAAAAAACAATGACAAACTTTATATGGAAAGGAAAGAGAAGCATTGCTTAAGAAGAAGAAGAAAGCTGGAAGCCTCTCACTCCCTGATTTCAAAATTTATTACACGGCTACAGTGGTCAAAACAGGCTGGTACTGGGACAATGAAAGATACATAGATCAATGGTTCTGACCCATAGTGAACCTTTATGGGGCTTCTGAGGAGCAGCAGGTGAATTTGAATTGCCAACCGTGAGGTTCCAACCGGCTTTGCAGTCCAGCACATTAGCCCACAGCACATTACCCAATAAAAGAAGGTCCAACAGGATTCTCCTTTTAATGGAAAGCTATAAAATGGGAAATTCACCTGGGGCCATTCTCTTCTCCTATTCATCTACTCTCTAATTTCTGCCTGATCTCCAGCTTCCAAAGAATTGTTTTTCATGTCTTCTTCAGGGTCCATCACTGTTGTCTACAGAGGATTTGGTTCCATTCAAACAACTTCATCATTACAGAAAGTAGAACTCTTCAAGAACAGTTTTTTAAACTTTATTCCATGGCCTGGTATAGCACTGTAGGATAATGCACTGGCCTGCAGACTCGATGGTGCTTAACAACAACAGCTTAACAATTGTGATAGGTGGAGAGGCTAAGTGGACTCTTCTCTACTGTATATGTAACTCAATTCAGTCAGCATAGCTGAAATTTCAAATGTTGCTTATACTGTGTTTCTTTGCATAATTTATAAAAACTTTTGTTACTCAGTTTAAGAAGTTTAATGTTTTGAAGTGCTCTCTTTAAGCATATCTCCAGTTATGTCTTACACTTTGTGCTGACCTTTCATCTAGATTCCGTTGTCCTGCCTCCTAACTATATTTCACAAGGGCCAGACTGTCACCTCCTGGCTTCAGAGGAAGGGACTGTGGCCCCACCTGTGAGCGACAAAGGATTTGTGAGTTTGTGCTCACACCCAAGATGGTCAAGAAAAGTGAACTTGTTTTCTAACTTTCAGCATTATAGTCAGATTTCATTAAAAATAACTGAAACTAGTTTCAGCTTCTAACTTTATCTTTTGGCTTTCCTTTTACAATCACACCCATTTTAAGGGTCTAACAAAGCAAAGGAGGTTGGTAGAGAAACGAATGCTCATAAATGGCCAAGTCTAACTTAAGAAACATCAAAACTGCCACTTCAAAACACCAGCCTCGTTACCAAGTGTAAGGGTGCCTGAGAATGACACCTACAACCACAGAACAAAAGGCATTCGCATCAACTCTGATTAGAACATGCAGTCACGGGGTGATATCACACAATAGAGCAAGGTCATGCTAAGCCTCATTCAAACTACTGGAAAGAAAGACACTTCACGGATGAACACATTCCATGTCATTCATCTTAGCTGACAATCCAAGTAAATTCACTTCAGACCACGAGAAACACAGCCACAAAACCTGGGACTGGGAACAGAAGTTCTGATGGGTTCCAAACAATAAACACCAAGTTCTGCACGCCTGGGATTGATTTCAGACAGTGAAACTGGTCACCCACAAACACTAAACTTGTATGCACACTTACTCAAGGGTGCTCACAATATCACATTTCTTTCCCTTTGTCCCAAGAGAAAGGGGGAAGTGATATGCCCCAGTCGTGTGTGGGGATGTCTACTTTTCTTCAGGGAGCTGTTGCTAATGGTCTCCTCTATGGCACCTTCCAGAAAGAACTGCACATTTTCATCAGTTCTGGTTTAGTAGGAGTTGCTGGGTGGTGGAATTGGCTAAGCACTCTGCTACTAACCAAAAAGTTATATCCATTCAGAGCAACCTCAGAAGAAAGGCCTGGTAATCTACCTCTGAAAATCACCCATTGAAAAGCACCCTAGGGAACACCGTGCTACTCTGAGACACACAGGGTCATGCATCATGAACTGGAATTAACTCGGTGGCCAATGGCTCTGGCTGATTAGCCAGAAGTTCAATATTTTGAGCAAGCAGGACTCTTTGAACAATAATCATAGAAAAACTGGAACCATGGTCTAAGACAGCAGTGTGGTATATAACAGTGCATTTCTGTTTCTCCCTTCATGGCGGGTCTTACCCTGAAGCCCGGAGGACCCACACCACAGAAGCAAGCTCCTTACCGTGACTGACATGGATGTAAGTTGCACCTTTGGACCTGGGGCTCTGGGCGGCTTGCTGGAGGGCAGTCGCTGTCGTTCACCAGGTTCATGGTCTTGTTAACAATCCGTGTGCAAGACACAATGGTTCTACGTTCCCCTGGAAGCCAAATCAGAGGGAGTTGAAAGACTGGGCCACACAAGCCTGGAAAAGCTACTCGTGCAGATAGAGGGCAGTTCAGTTGCCACTTTTGAGCAGCTGTCACTTAAAGTGACTGTCCTGATGCTGACTGCTTGTCAGAGGGAGAACTGGGATCTTAGGAATGAGTTATGCAGTGATGGCTGAGAGCATGGGGCAGGAGAAATGGTCTAGAACAGGGTCAGAAAGTGGCAGGACCTTGGATCAGTTTTATCCTTGGACAACGTGGGAATCATTGAAGCCAAGGTTCTGATGTGGGTCTTTAAATTGCATTTAAGTGCAATTTACTAGCTGCTTGTTTGATGTTTGAAGTCCAGGTAGTCTGTGTAGATATGAAACACCTGTATATCAGTCCTCCTGCCGCCCACCTGTCAGTGTGATGAACTGTGCAGTGCCTTGCATGTTGCTATGATACTGGAAACCCCGTGTGTTTCAGGTGGAGCAATCTGTAGGTTTCAGCGGGGCTCCTACACTAAAACAGACTAAGAAGAAAGGCCTGACCATCCTTTTCCAAAAATTAGCCAACAAAACCCCTATAGATCACTATGGAACACTGACTGATACAGTGCTGGAAAATGATCCCTCGTAGTAGGTAGGCACCCAAAACACATGGTGGCGGCAACAGGGCTTGAACATACCAATGGTTGTGAACATATAGTATAGTATAGTGAATTGCTTAAGAGCTCTTCTAGTCATAGTCTTTGTAAACGCCTTTCAACTGGCTTTTTCCTAATGGGTCTGGGTAAGAAAATGTCATGCAAGTGATTGGGAGAACCGGATGCAGGAGGTGTGCTCAGTCTTCTTGGCTGCTTACAGCAGCATGGTGGGGCTTTAGGCTGCCACCCCCCCATTCCCTCCAGAGCCATCGGGGGTCTGCTGGAACAGTTTGCCCATGGTGTCAGACTTTGGAGCACTAGTAGCAGCAGCAGCTTGTGAACCAGCCAGCCCATGACAATATTCTGCTCCCATGGATGACTGCACAGAGGGAAGCGTCTTCACGCTTTTCTCTGTCACCATCCACGTAGCAGCCCCAAAGCCAGAGCAGGGCTCCTGACTGGTGATGGTCACTCACCTACCCCAACCTTGGCTAGAGCCCCATCAAATCAGAATTAACTCTGTGGAGTTTGCCTGGAAGCTGTGACTAGAGATGATACCCCCACACAACCTCATTTCTTGTTTCCTGAGGAGGCAGGGTCCCCTGCACTGAGAATGAGATGGTTTGATACAAATCACAATAAAATGTCTTTTTGAAGTAGTGAAGAAAATTTAAATGGGTCTGGGTAAGAAAAGGGGGGCATTACATGATTCAGTTGGCAGTGATTGTTAATAGGGCTCATTGTGATTGGTCAATTTTGCCATCCTGCTGGGGATGAAAGAAGCCATCTCAGAAGTTGTTGTATTGTTGTTATGTGCCATGGAGTCGGTTCCGACTCATAGAGACCCTGTACAGATCTCAGAAGTAGAAGGGGGAATCTCACTATTACTAAGCATGGAAGCCAGGAGTGGAGCATGTCCTCTGGACCCTGAGATCCCTATGCATTGAGCGTCCTTGACCCAAGGACAGAAAGCTGTGGTGCTGGAGGAACAGCAGAGAAGCAGCAGCAGCAGAACCGATTCAGAGCGTGAGGCAGAACTGTGCATTTCCTCTCCCGTGGAGCAAGGCAAGCTGAGTGGCTTTGGACAGGAGACTCACTTGTGGAAGGGGGTGCCTCCAAGTATTTAATTGGGAAGGTTGGTTTGCTGACCCATAGAGCTAGAGCCAAGTGCCTTCGAGCATTTTTCAATCGCCCTGAAAGAGCTTTGTAACATTGCTCAAGCAGGGCAGAGGCCAGGTCAAGGGTTGAGGACAAGAGAGAGAAGTGTTCCTATGAGCAGAGCTGAGAGGAGGCTGTCCTGACCCAAGAACTGTGTTCTGAGCCTGTCTGCCTTGTAACCTGTTAATTTCTCTAGTAATTGTGGTGTCTGAGTTCTGTATGGCCATGGCAGTGAATCATTGAACCCAGCTGAGGAGAGTGTTGTGGGCGAGATGGACTAGTCGGCGTTTCTTTCTGTTAGACATGGGGTCATCCTTAGTTAAAGCCGACTGGATGGCAACCAGCAACAGCAGCTACAGCAAATTAACCCTTACCACAGAGCGCAACTTCCTACAACAGAATCTACTTGTTGGGAAAAATGGTTTGACACAGAGGCTTGTCCAGAGGACAGAGTCCCACATCCTCCAGGCAGCAATTCTATAGCCAAGCTGAGCATTTGTCCAGCCAATCAGCTGCTACTGATATTTAAGCACCACAAGCTTCTTGGGAAGCTTTCTGAATCCCCCATTGGATGTAGCCTGGTACACCCAACACACACATACTGTGACTTGGCCTCACATTTGTCAGGGAGGCCGGATGATGAGAGCTAAGAAGTGGCCTCTGGAGCCATGACCCTGATGAATGACTTACAGCACAATTTCAGGTTAGCTACCGAGCCTTCAGTACTTCACTTTGCTCCAGAGGGTGAGTTTCCTTCACCTCCTTGTACCTTAGGGCATCTGGGATGGCCAAATCAGCTCATACATATAAAGTGCTTACAACAGAGCTGGGAGGATGGCTAACATTAATGTGCGTAGTGGTTACGAATCAGGCTGCGTACTGCAAGGTCAGCCGTTCGAAACTACCAGCTGTTCCTCAGGAGAAAGGAAGCTTTCTGCTCCCGTAAAGATTGACAGCCTCAAAAACCCTGTAAAGGGTCGCTATGAGTTGGAACTGACTCCACGGCACATGACCACCACCACCACGTGATATTGCTGGAGCTCTGGTGTGGCGCTGTGAGTTAATGTGCTAGACAGAAAGTTGGTTTGAACCACAATGTCGGTGGTTCAAGCTCACCAGCCACGCATTGGAAACTCTATACAGGGTTGCTATGGGATGGAACTGACTCCAAGGCCCTTAACAACAACAAATATGATAGTATTATTACTTAAGAAGGTCAGCAGTGTGTCAAGCCCAGCTATGTAGCTCCCAGACTCCTTGATGGATCTGTCTGCTGGGGAGCGTGCCAAGTGGACATGAATCGATGTTGTGCAGTTCTGAGCTATACTGCCGAGAGTCTCAGCAGCATGTGTTGGACTGATAAACACAAAGTTAGCAGTTTGAATCCTGGACTGTTAATGGCAAAGTCAGCAGTTCAAATCTACCAGCCACTCCTGAAAAGAAAGATGCTGCTCTCTGCTCCTGTTAAGATTTACAGCCTTAGAATGCTATTCAGGGTCCCTATGAGCGGACTCGAAGGATGTGGCAGAACTACACTGTCGGCCTCCTTCCGGTCAGAAATGCAGTCAGGAATCAAGAGTGGGGCAGGGGAGTGCCGAGAGGTCTCAAGCCAGATAGAGGTCAGCTTTGGCAGTAGGTCTGATGGAGGTGTTGGGAACTGGGATTCGTTGGTGTCATGTAAGTTTGCCATTAGGCCAGACGTACCAGCAGGAGGACAAGCCCCCACCCAGCCTGAGAGCCTGCTTACTGCTCCATTGGACCATGTTCCGTTTGTAGCAAGGTGCTGAAGTACAATCACCTGGCTATAGCCAGGAGTTTGGACTTTGGCTGGGTTTGGAGGCCCTCAGTATAGAGGGTTAGTGTGAGAGAGGACAGTGGGCTGATGTGGCACCTGAGGTTATGCCAACCAATGTGGGCCTGCCTCAGAAAGAGGCTGAAGACAAATAGTGGGAACCAAGATGAGCAGGAGACAGAAGAAATTCACAGTTGTCCCTGGCAGCGTCTAGTGGGCTCAATGATGCAATAGTCAGAAGTCCCATTGGAAAGGGACAAGTCCAAAGAGCAATCCTCTATATATTGGACAGCTGACAAATGTCATCTTGCCAGTAAACAACCGCTCAGGATCCCAGTTTCCACCTGCCTGCATTCAGAGTCTAGGCCAGGCTTCCTTCTCAGATCTGCACTCAACAAAATCCACCCTTCCTGTGACCTCTCTCCCCTGTTGTCCTGGGCACCCATGCAAAGATGCTACACCATCCACTTGTGAATCACTGCTTTCGTGTGTATTGCTTTTTGCCCTCTGCTCACCCTGCAGCCACTTGGGGTGACAGGATGATCACTGCAGTCTAGGGGGAAGAAAATCCATTGGTTAGGCTCCAGTGGGAAACTGTGACTCCAGTTCTCAGGTTCAAGAAGCTTTGCCCATTGCGTCATGAACTTTAGTTACTGTAGCAATGGAAAATGTCATTGTGGGCAGGAAGTCTCTGGTGCCCCACCACCTACAGTACCAGGTGAAGATCTGTATTCTGAACATTCCCAGGGGCCGAAGGCACACACGCGGGGAGGCAGCCAGCCCTTGGCAAACCTCCATTGAGAGTCAGCGCCAAGGCCGGTACCACAGACCAAGCAGCAGTGGGGCATGATTCCAACGTGCGGGCATTTCACGTGTTGTGCAGGGAAGTGGTGAAGGTCTAGAGGGTGGAGAGGGCCCACCTTGCCCAGCCCAGGGTGTGCTGGCCCCGCGTGTCCTGAGCTCACTCCTCCTCCCTCAGCAGGGCCCCAGTAGCTCACCTCCTCCACACTGCACGCTGCACCCTTCCCAGCCACGGTGGGTCCAGATTAACAGCGAGTCCTCAGCCTTTTCTGATTTGCTTTGATTTTCCGAGGTGTAGTTTATGGGGACTATGTACTCGTAATGAATTCCGTAATTCTGGTCGTGAAATAACAACACCTGGGTCAGCAGCAAAATAAAAGACCATTTTGAAATTGAGCGCAAGCCCACAGGGCTGTTGAATTTGCAAACCAAACCACC
>NW_006408702.1:1495429-1516044 GCF_000296735.1 Chrysochloris asiatica
CCCGTGACTTGTTTCTCTACCAGAGACCAACCATTCTTTCTTGGGCTTCAAAGCAGATTATTTCAGCTGCAGAATTCTTTGGAGCAAGGCATAGGAGCCCTCACAAGGGGGTTTTCCTATAGGAGAGATGATTAGCTTAGACTAGGGAGAGCAGTTTTGTGGATTCCCTGGTGGTACAAATGGTTTATAGACCACTTAGAGCCCTGGTGTGACCTGTAGGGTAAGTACTGGATGATGAAGCACAAGGTTGGTGGTTCAAACCTACCAGCTGCTCCTCGGAAACCCTACAGAGGGTTGCTGAGAGTCAGAATTTACTTGACTGCACTTAACAACAACAACATCTACCCTAAAGGGTGGCAGAACAGATTACCCAATACCATCAGAGTGGACCTCGCAATCTGCTTCTGCAAAGATCACAGCCAACGACACTACGGCGCATGAGTCAGCAAGTCAGAACCAACTCAATGGCAACCTGTGTTTTGTTTTTGGGTAAGGAGTGCAAGGTAAAGTGGGAGTGCAAACTGGTTAGTGCGCTCAGCTGTTAACCTAACGCAGAGGTGGGAAGCCTTTTTTCTGCCAAAATCTATAACATCATGTGTGGGCAAAACAAAATTACTAACTTAAAAATTAGCCTGCTATATTTGGTCAAACATTTAAGTAATTCACCCCGAATGTAGTCCTGGTCTGGCGCTGTGGGTTAATGCGCTAGACTGCAAAAAAAGTCAGTTTGAACTGCAAGGTTGGTGGTTCGAGCTCGCCAGTTGCTCCTTGGAAACTCTCTACAGGGTTGCTATGGGTCGGAACCGACTTAACGGCACTTAACAACAACAATGTGATGGCTAGGAGTCCTTGTGTGACACTGTGGAATAATGCGCCAGACTGCAAAGCCGTTTGAACTTCAAGGTCGGCGGTTCAAGCTTACCAGCTGCTCCTCGGAAACCCTATACAGGGTCGCTATGGGTTGGAATCGACTCAACAGTACTTAACAACAACAATGCGATGGCTGGAACTGTGGTTGGTTGCCTTGGCAGGGCCAGACCAAATGATTTTGCGGGCCTTATATGGCCCAAGGGCCGGACACTCCTCACCCCTGCCCTAAAGGTTGGCAGTCTGAGTCTACCCACAGGGCTTTGGAAGAAAGGCATAGTAACCTATTTTCAGAGTGCCCGGGGTAAATAGTCTTGCGGGCAAAATATACCCACTGAAGGGGATCCTTGGGTAAGTCTGTTTGGGGTCCAAGGATGCATGAGTCTTCCCCAAGGTCTCTGGAGGATCAATTCGGGAGCTGGGATGATGACTGCGCCCACGGTGTGACAGGGCCTGGGTGTTCGAGGCTTAAAGTGGGCAGTGAGGGTGTGGGTCATCTGCAATCCTGGTGGGCTGTGTCAAGCGATGGGTCTGCTCTTCAGTAACATGTAGTCAGCCCTGGAAATGACAGCAGATGTGCAAGCCCGTGTAGGCCTTGAAGTGCTCTAACTCTGGAGTCCTGGTGTGGCGCTGTAGGATCAGTACTGGGCTGCTCTCAACAAGGTCGGTGGTTCAAATGCACCAGATGCTCCTAGGAAACCCCATACGGGGTCCCTACTGAGTCGGAACTCACTCGATGGCACTTACCAACAACAACAGCTCTGAACCACGTTTCTTCCAACTGATCTTACAACCTGGGAACACTTCTGGGTTCACAGCTAGCGACTTCATTTTCCTACCCAGAGGTCCTCCCTCTAGTGTATGCAGGGCAGGCCAGGTGGAAAGTGTGAGACAAAGGGAACCGACTTCCTCCCTCAGCTGCTCTCAGACCTCCAAGGGCGGACCTAAGTGGATAAGCAGCCACTTCTCCAAGAAACATACTTGCAGTAACACATTCATAAAAATGCCTCCAGTTTGAAAAACAACACAAGAACACAAAACTATGCTTTAATAGAGATCTTTATTATCTCAGTATGGGAATTAGACCGGTGAATCAAGAAACCATATGAAACCAATCTCATGCAATTTTGTAGCCACGTATAATTTGTGTTTGCGTGTGTGTAATGGATTGCAAATGCAGGTCTCTAGCTATTTTCTGCTGCTCCTGACTCTGTAAGCAATGTGTTTGCCCCGATGTGGGGACAACAGCTTTCTATTTAGAGGCAGAGGGGCACCATCCCTCTCGTGTCTAGGGTTAAAAACTTGAAATGCCAATTCTATTTCAGGAGACGAAGATTACACTATTAAATTAGGGCTGGAACTTCAACTATGGCACTTGGTGTCTCTGATTTTGTTTATCATGATCCAAAAGAATCCAGGAGATAGTTATATATATATATATATATATATATATACACATATATATAGTCTACTTCCAAAAACTCAGCTACTGAAAACCTTTTGGAGCACAGTTCTACTCTGACACACGGGGTCACCATGAGCTGGGGTCAGCTTGACAGCAACTGGATTTGGAAACAATTTTATCATAGAGACATGGCTCAGGTATAGATTCTTGATATCGGAAATCAATTTGCAAGTACATATTTGCAGAGGATTTATTGTATACTAACAGTGACCCCTTCCTGGATAGTTTATATTGCTCATATAATCGTTCATATGTTTTGCTTGTGGTTATGAATCGGGCTGCTAATCTCAAAGTCAGCAGTTAGAAATTACCAGCAGTTCTGCGGGAGAAACTCTGTGCAGGGTTGCTATGGGTCGGAACTGACTTGACAGCACTTAACAACAACAACAATGCTTTGCTTCATTGTCAGTGGAAATCACTATGGGGTTAATGCCATCCTGGGGCAGCCTCTGGGGTTGGGGTGAGGGTTACTGTGCTCATGGGCAGAGCCAGGCTTTGCAGGGGCACTCCTGGGAGGTGGCCAGAGAGACTTTCAGGTGTCACTTCACTTGAATAGCTGCAGGTTGCCAGGAACCTCAAATCCATGGGGAAAAGAGCTTCCAAGTAGAGACATGGAAGTCTTGAAGACAAAATACGTTTGGATTACAGATGCAAAAGCTGTCATAAGTCCTGTTCTTTGTACCAAAACACAGGAGCAATAATTATGAAGCATCAGAAGTTAGCCCTGAGAACTCCTGGATTCTAAGAAAGAATTGATGATTTTTTTGTTTTGTTTTCTCGGAGATATTTAATACTTTTTAAAGGATGAATGATACAATGTTTAAGTGGTTTGTACAGAGCCCCTCCTGAGACAAAACCAGAACTAGAGCAGTAGCCGTGGAATCCGTCACCAGGCTGGTGACACCATGTGTTGTAGACCACAACCGGGCTCCACAGGATTTTTGTTTGGAAGCGGTTGGCCAGGACTTTCTTCTTCAGAGCCTCTGGGTAAATTTGAGCTGATAAACTTGCAGTTAGTACTCAAGCACTTAACCATTTAAGCTGCCCAGGGACTCCTCTCCTGGGACGACAAATGAAATAAAGGAGTCTTGACCTGGCCCCATCACACATTTCTAGAGAAAACTGAGACGTAAACACACAGGAAGGGTCTGATTCTTTCTCCTGATTTCCAAACGCTTGTTGCATGCCAAGTCTGGAAAAGTTGAGTGATGTGGGTTTGAAAATACAGGCAACAATTCATTTCCAACATTCATTTCTAATGTGGAGGCACCAACTGAGGGCAGATTTACACATCCCGCCATCTGATAAAATAAGCCCAGGCTCTGAGCAGCGCTGCCTGCAAAGGAGGCCAAGTTTCCCTGGCTGCCACACGGCGAAACATTTCCTTCTTGGGGGCAGTTCCTTTTGAACAAGATGGGAGCTTTGCCAGCCAAGAGCCACATGGAAGGTTTGAGAAAGGGGAATTCTGAAGCATGCAGTGGAGGGGTTTAGAAAAAAGCTGGCTAACAGTGAGGATTAAGCAGCAAACAGCCCCGTAAAACACAGAGACCCAGAATGCATGTATCACCTCGCAACCCGAGGCCCGAGGGAAGGTGAAGTAGTCCAATTGTATGAACCATCATTCATGAGACAAAATGAAAGCGCACACGGACTTACCATCAGATGCAGTGGAATTTTGGTCGGTCCCTTGGCAGACATTTTTTCCCACAGGCCCCTTCTAACATAGCGGACGGTTGTGCCAGCGATCTGAAACTCTCCAGGGAGCTCGATCTTCCAGCCACTGTTGATGGATTTCTTACTGGAGTCTTTGAGAGCTAGGTGGAAAATCAGAGAGGGTGAAGTGAGGGGGGTTCTAGGCCTTTCTCATGGGGCATCTGGGTGTCATGGGTGGGGCAAGGAGAGTTGAATACATGTAGGTTCCACCCAGAGGAGGACTGAGGCGATCACTACACCTCTCTGCTCCTAGTCTCAAACACAATCCATAGAATGGAGGTGAGGAAGTGCCAACAATGGATGCAACCACACCCCAATCAAAGCAGCATTGTTTTGCCTGATGAATTCATCCTGTTTTGATGTGTCCAAGACAACACATCGGTTCATTTTGCTATCGCCTTTTTCTCCAGCCCCCATTGAGTTGATTCCAACTCACGGCAACCTCATGTGTGTCATTTAGAACTATGCTCCCTAGGGGTGTCAATGGCTGATTCTTCAGAATATTGCCAGGACTTTCTGCCAAGGATCCTGTGAGTGGGTTCTAACAGGCAGCCTTTCAGTTAACAGCTGAGCATGTTAACCATTTGTACTACCCAGGCTCTCACTGTTCTCTACCGAGGGCTTTTTAAGGCAGGCAGGCAGGCAGGCAGGCAGCCTAACAGCTCTTTGGAATTTGATGTCTATGTTCCTTCAAGGAACGATCCTTCTATTAGATATTTGTGTTTTGAAACCTGAGCGTCCCCACAGATGGCAGCAGTAATGCTGGGCAGATGTCCGGCTATTTGGCACACTGAATATGGTGTGGCGTGCACCTATAGACGCTGTGGGGCTGAGGCTTGCAGGGGTGCCCGCTCACACATCCACGTAGTGCAAATGCGTGTTGGGAGATAGAAGGATCCAGCAGTTGTTGGTTTTTTTAAACAACAGCATTACTGAGAGACAATATACATGCCATACAATTCACTTTTACTTTACTCACTGTGTTATACAATCATGATCAGAATCAATTGTAGGACATTTTCATCTCCTCAAAAAAGAAATCCCAGACCTCCTTGCAGTCACTCTCAATTTCCCCCGAAGCTCTCACTAATCTACTTCATGTCTTTATGGATTTGCCTGCTCCAAACACTTCACACAGGTAGAATTCTGTGGCATATAAATGAGAAATCTATGGCCTTTAGCATCCATCTTCAGGAACCAGCTTTTTTCTGATTGGTTAGAAGCATAAAATTGGTTTTTCATACAAGATATATATACTGAAATCTGAAATGCTCACCAGTGACTATTTTATAAATTTTTATTCTTTGTCCCTCATTTATTGTTATTCCTATGAGGAGAGCACTGTGCAGTCAAATGCTGTTTCGTTTTTAGAAAACAGACAAACAAAACCACCCCCCCACCCCCCGACCCCCACCAAAATGAACAACTCATTGGAATGTACTTTGGCATTTAGGGAAAGGTGACACATGATACATGAAGAGGTGACAGCAAGTCTTTAGTTTTAGGAACGGAGGCTCCCAGGACATTCTCAGTCCAGGGCCCCCCTCTCGCATGCACATGGGACCAGTGATACCCACAACTGCTCTTGGTCACTGCAGGATCATCACACATGTCATTTCTCTGCTTAAATAAGATACATGGGAGTTGAAACCAAAAAGGGCTTTTCAGTAGCTCTGGATTAGTCGGCTCCAGGCTGGGGTTGGCAGTTCAAACCCAGCAGCTGCTTCTCAGTCCCACAGGGTCACCCTGAGTCAGAACTGACTCAATAGCATTTTACAGCAATAACAACAGGCTGCGATTACGGCTGTCAGTCTACAACTAGCTACATGATGCTGGTGGGACAAGAGGATCCCAGTGCTTGCTCCCGCTCAGCCCCGCTCGCTAGGAAAAGCTCAAAAGGGATGTGTGCTCAGGCCTCCCTGCTTATAGGAACTGCTGGGAGAAAACAAGAGAGGAGCCGTTCGGAGGGACTGCTTTCTAGCTAGAGCAACTTCCAACTGGGGCTTCCATCTGGCTGTGCATACTGAGCGGTGGAGGACACAGGATTCTAGCAGAAGGCTGAGGAAAGGGAACATTCTACCGCTTAGAACAAAATCTGTTTCCCTTTGAGAAATCCTACCCACTACTGAAATTTATTTAATCTGCAAGTTGAAGAAATAATCCAAGAAGCTGGACTATAAGAAGAAGAATGTGGCATCAGGATATACGAATGACTCCTTTATAATCCGAGATATGCAGATGACAGCCTTGCTTGTTGAAAGTGAAGAGAATTTGAACTTACTGATGAAGATCAAAGAGTGCAGCCTTCAATATGAGTTACATATCTCAATGTGAAGAAAGCCAAAATCTTCACAACTGGACCAATAAGAAACATTATGAAAAATGGAGAAAATATTGACGTTGTCAAGGATTTCATTTTACTTGGATCCAAAATCAACAGCCATAGGAGCAGTCGTTGGTAAATCAAATGCCGTATTACATCGAGCAAATCTGCTGCAAAAGACCTTTTCACAATGTTAAAAAGCAAAGATAGAACACTTAGAAAACTAAGGCATGCCTGACCCAAGTTATGGTATTTTAGTGGCCTCATATGCATGTTGGTGTCATGTGTTACACCTGGTGGTGTCGTGTGTTACATCATAAGGTCAGAAGTTCAAGTCCACCAACTACTCCTCAGGAGAAAGATGGCACTATAGGATAAGCACTGGACTCCAAAGTCAGTTTGAACTTCTAGGTTGGTGGTTCAAACTCATCAGCCACTCCTTGGAAACCCTATACAGGGTCGCTGTGATCAGAACTGACTCAACGAGACTTAACAACAAGGAAGATTTACAACATTAGAAGCCTGTACAGAGTCACTATGAGTTGGAACACACTCCTCAGTCCCACAGAGTCACTATGGTTGGATGACAAGAACCGTCATCACCACCATATGCATATGCATATGAAAGCTGAACAATAAATAAGGAAGACAGACCTAAGAAGGCTGATTCAGTTAAATGAAAACATGGTGAAGAATATTAAATATACTATAGATTATCAAAAGAATGAACAAATCCGGCTTAGAAGAAATACAGCCAGAATGTTTCCTTGAAGTAAGGATGGTGAGACTTTGTCATCAGCACAGAGCACTCCCTGGAGAAGGGCATTATTGGCAAAGTAGAGGGTCAGAGAAAACGAGGAAGACCTTCAAAGACACAATGGCTGCAATGGTGCGCTAAAACGCAGCAACAATCACGAGGCTAGCGCGAGTTTCATTGTGTCGTGTCGCACACAGGATTGTGAGGAGTCAGAACCAACTTGATGGCATCCAACCACAACAATGGAAACTTCCCGGCTTCGAAAGGGAAGTGATAATGTTGGAATAGCCCCAACTTCTCCTTTTTCTTTTCCTCCTCCACCTGTAAGCCACCATTTCACATGGTCATACTCTGACTTAGATTCTTCATTGATGTTTACCCATTTCATCTTCTCAGGTCAGGGACTGTTTTCCTCGGTCTGCAGATGAGGAAGTGGGGCCTAAAGTCAGCTATTTAGTTGTAGAGTGGAGAGTTGAACTTAAACACAGTGCTGTTATCACTGCCCTTACTGCTAATTGTCACAGTCTTAGACTGTAATATCAGCCTGGGTTCTTATTTTAAATTTGACAATGGAAGGTTTGTTCTTCGAGAACAAATTCTAGGTTCTAATCACTATAGGGCCTCACATCCGTACCTTTGTGAAGAAAACCTAATTTCACAGATTTAGCAAGCTCCCATTAAATTAATAACCTAAAATACATTTGGTTATGTGAGCCATTGGTGAATGTGGATGAAGGGTGTTTGGCATCCCTTATATGATTCTTTCGACTTCTCTGTAGATTGCATAAACATATGCATACATTTTGTTTCTGGAGTCAGAGCAAGTTGATGGGAAGTTTTTATGATTTGTAATCAAGTTAGATCTGACTCATGAGAACCACACGTATGAGGGTAAGTCAAAAAGTATTGTGGCAACATGATAGAAACCTTTATGAAAACAAAACGTCCCCAAAATGTGAAGACATTGTTTCTCAACAGAGCCTCCATCTAGGTCTATACATTCCTGAAGGCTGTTTCCCAGCTCTCTAACCCTTCCTGGAAAAATGATGCACTCTTTGATTTACACCATGTCAAAATGGTAGTTTTAGCATCCTTGAGGGTCACAAGTTGTGTTCCTTTGAAATGTTGAGTTTGTTGTTGTTGTTGTTATGTGCCGTGGAGTCGGTTCCAACTCAAAGCGACCCTGTACAGGGTTTCCGAGGCTGTAAATGCTTACGGGAGCAGAAAGCCTCATCCTTCTCCCATGGAACAGCTAGCAGTTTCAAACTGCTGACCCTAAGGTTCGCAGCCCAATTTGTAACCACTACACTACCAGAGCTCCTTAGTTTAGGGAACACAAAATAGTCTAAAGAGGCATGGTCAGGGCTGAAGGGTGATGGGCTAAAATTTCCCAGCAGAATTCTCAAAGCACAGCCCTTGCAAACCCTCAAAGAATGAGCAGGTGCATTGTTACGATGGAAAATAAAAATTCCCTTGGTACAACTTTCCTGGCCTTTCTCTCACCTATGCAGTTTTTAATTCTCTTAAAACTTCTTTAAAATAAGTCCCTGAGATCATCCTGTGTCCTTCAAGGACATCTATCAAGATTACCTCTTTGGACTCTCCCCTCAAAAACAGTTGTCATAACCTGAGCTGACCTCTCTGTGTTGAATTTAACTGGCAGATAGATCTCTTGGGAAGTCATTGTTTTGATCGGACCAGATTTTGGAAGGCACCCGAACGAGATTAAGATGCGGGCATTACCGAGAGAACTTGTCTACAGCCATCCGCTGACAGCAGAGACCGGTTAAAGCATGTTTAGTTTGGAATAAACCTAGGCATGCGGACTTGAAACCCAGTAGTCGTACTTTTGGACTTAACCCATCTACAGCAGGAAGACATGTTGCTTGATCCTGCACCATTTCATATTCATTGGTATACTTGAGTCCATTTTTGTGGCCGTTTGTGAATTTTGAGTGCCTTCCAATCTAGGGGACCCATCTCCCAGTACAACACAGGACAGTATTCTGTTGTGGTCCAAAGGGTTTTGTTGGCTAGTTTTCAAAAACAGTTCTTCAGGTGCTTTTTCCTAGTCTGTCTTAATGGAGACACTCTTGGACCGTGTTCACCATGGCTGACCCTGCTGATATTTGAAATACTGGTGGTACAGCTTAGGTAACATAGCCACAGGCAAGTCACTTGTAAGATAAATTAACAGGAAAATGATGGGGAGGGAAATGTCAGACAGATAAAAGTAGGGGTCAGACTCCTTTAAGAACAAGAGGCAAGTAGAAGGTGAAGGAAACATATAGGGCAACAAATGTACCCCCACCAACCCTTCACCTCTCCTAAGTGTGGGCACTTGTTAACCCAATGGGTGGTGGTGGTAGTTGTGTGCTGTGGAGTTGGTTCCAACTCATAGCAACCCTGTATAGAGTTGCCAAGGCTGTAAACCTTTATGGGAGCACAAAGTCTCATTTTTTTCCTGAGCCGCTGACTCACTAGAACCTAGGCTAACATACTGAGCTCCTGCTCTTAGGGAATCAGGCTAAAGCCCACAAAAACATAATTTGTTAACCACCACCACCCATGATAGAGGTGAGTCCAGGGTCCTGGGTGTGGTTTTGGAGAGGCAGGAGTGACTTGGGGACTGTTTCTTGAGAGAGATGCCCTTCATACTGAGCTGGTAAAAATACAGCCAGAAGTAACTGGACATCATTCATGTCCTGGAGGCGGACAGCTGTTCCTGCTCTGTGGAGACCATCTTTGATTTTGCCAAGAACAATCTCTCAGGTGGAGGAGGAGGAGAGATGCTGCACTGTGAGCAGAGGCAAGCGGAAGGTGAAGGAATATTCCCTACATACTTCTGTCTGTGAAAAGCAGATGAGAGACAAAGAGTGGCCACAGAAGGATGAAGAAGGGAGGGCAAGGTTTATTGCTATTACTGTTATTGTTTGTTGTTAAGTGCCTTGGAGTTGGTTTTGGCTCATAGCAACCCTGTATAGGGTGTCAAAGGAGTGGCTGCTAGGTTTGAACTGTCAACCTTACAGTTATTAGTACAGTGCTTCTCTTACAGTGCTACATCGCGACTCTGCTATTTTTGAGTAAGAGATATTTTGAGATTCCTGGTACCTGAGTCAGAGAAATAGACCACTGCTTCTTTGAAGGTGTAAGCTGACCATAACCAGTCTTGGACCCACTACAGGCCACACACAGGCCAGAGGGCACTGGAGTGGTCACACTCCTTCCTGTCTCTGCCCATTTCCTACAGTCAGTGTCCCGGCCAGGTCTTGGGTTTCAAAATTGGAGGTGAGGGTCTGATCTTGTTCCATTTCATGTGGTTGAAAGCATCTAGTGTGGCCCTGCCCACCATCTCTTTCTCCGGGGGTTTCCTCCGGGACATGTTCTTCCTTCAGTTACACAGGTAAACATCTTTCTGGTATTCTCTGCTTTCAGTCACGAACCATCTGATGTCACCAACAGTATCCTGCATCTTACATCTTGGCCTGAGTCTGGCTTGAACTTGTGGCAGTTCCTTGCTGATATACTGTTGCAGTCTTTTAAAAATTATCTTTAGCAAAATTTTACTTGCACATGATATTAATGATATTGTCCGATGATTTCTGTATTCCATTGGGTCACCTCTTTTTGGAATGGGCACAAATATGGATCTCTTCCAATCAGCTGGCTAGACAACTGTCTTCCAAATTTCTTGGCAGAGATAAGTGAATGTCTCCAGTGATTCATCACTTTGTAGAAATGGGCATCTCATCAGTTCTCAGACCTTTGTTCTTTGCCAATCAATGCCTTCAGTACACCTAGGACTTCTTCCTTCAGTAGCACTGGCTCTTGATCACATGCTACCTCTTGAAATGGTTGAACATGGACCATTTCTTTTTGGTACAGTGACTCTGTATATTTCTTCCATCTTCCTTTAATGCTTTCTGCATCATTCAATATTTTGCCCGTAGACTCCTCTAATATTTCACGTCAAGGTTTGAATTTTTTCCTTCAGTTCTTTCAGCTTGAGAAATGCTAAGTCTATTTTTCCCTTTTGATTTTCTAACTCCATTTCTTAGCCCATCTCATTATAATATTTAACTTTGTCTTCTAGAGCTGTCCTTTGAAATTGTCGGTTCACCTCCCTTACTCCCTCACTTCTTCCATTTCCTTCAGCATCTCTACACTGGAGAGCAAGTTTCAGAGTCTCTTCTGATATCCATTTTGGCTGTTCCCTTCTTTCTTATCTTCTTAATGACCTTTTGCTTTCTTTTCGTATGTTTTTGATGTCATCCCACAACTCTTCTGGTCTTTGGTCATTAACTGTCTAATGCACCAAATCCGTTCTTGAGATGATCTCTGAATTCAGGTGGGATCTGTTCAAGGGCATATTTTGGTTCTCATGGAGTTGTCTGAACTTTTACAGCTTCAGGCGGAACTTGCGTAAGAGCAACTGATGGTGTGCGGTGTTTCCCACAGTCTACTCCTGGCCTTATTTTGGCTTTTCCACTATCTCTTTCCACAGATGTAGTCAATTTGATTTTTGTGTATTCCCTGGTGAGGTCTATGTGTATAGTCATCTTTTATGTTGTTTAAAAAAGGCATTTGCAATGAAGAATTCATTGGTCTTCTATCATGCAATCTCCAGCATCATTTCTATTACCAAGTCCAATGACAGATCCTTCCTCTTTGTTTCCAACATTTGTATGTATTCCAATCACCAGTAATTATCAATACATCTTGATTGCATGTTTGACCAATTTCAGACAGAAGAAGTAGAATTCATCAATTTCATCATCACTGGCTTTAGCAGTGCGTGTGTAAATTTGAGTAATAATGGTATCAACTTATCTTCCTGTGGTGGTGGTGGTGGTTGTGTGCCGTGGAGTCAGTTCTGACTCATAGCAATCCTGCATAGGATTTCCGAGGCTGTAAATCTTTACAGGAGCAGAAAGCCACAGGGGAGAATCGGGGTGACTACTAACACATACAGGGTTTCTTGGGGGGAGGGGATAACATTGATTTGTGGAGATGTTTGCACAACTTTGTGAAAATCATGAAATTGTACATATGAATTTTATCTCACTAAAGGAGCTCTGGTAGCGTAGTGGTTATGAATTGGGCTGCGAACCACAAGGTCAGCAGTTTGAAACTACCAGCTGCTCCGCAGGAGAAAGATGAGGCTTTCTGCTCCCATAAGGATTTACAGCCTCACTATGGGTCAGAACCAACTCAACGGCACTTAACAACAACAACAACAGCAAAGCTATTTAAGGAGCTCTGATAGCGTAGTGGTTCCGAGTCGGGCTACAAACCTCAAGGTCAGCAGTTAAAACCTACCAGCTGGTTCCACGGGAGAAAGATGAGGCTTTCTGCTCCCATAAAGATTTACAGCCTCAGAAACCCTGTACAGGGTCACTATGAGTTGGAATCGACTCCATGGTACTTAACAAGAACAACAAAGCTATTTACAAACAAAAAAGAACAAGGGATTTTCACATTGAGTCCACCTAAATACATCCTAGGAAGAAAAGCCGGATTCTGTGAAGTCTGAAGTTCACACTGATGGGAGGGGATTCTCGCTTGCTGGGGCAGCCTGGGCCAGAGGTCTGAGGTTTTAAACCTCGATCCAAAATACAGCAGCACTGCCTTTTGTGTATTTTGCTTAGAAGCCATTTCAGCCACTCATCGGTCAGAGGCGTTGACACAGGCATCCTGGGAAGGTGTGTGCGCACTTTGCTTTGATACTAGGGCAGTAAAGGAGCGTCTCCATAAGGCTAGGGTTTAAGGTCATGTGTTGAAGTCCATTTCAGTTCTAAGTTGCTCTCTCTCTCTCTCTCTCTGGATGTTTACACAACACTTCTAGGAGAAGATCACGGGCCATTCTGGGACTTTGTAGGGGATATGCTTACTGTAGGGTAAGGCTCCCCTTCACAGCTGGCTGGGGGCCAATGGCAGAGGCGTGGCACTGTTTCCCCTCCCTCTCGGGTGGGCCAAGGAGCTGCACAGACAATGGGGTCTGTTCTTCTCTCCTTTCTGGATGCAATTGGAGGACCTGACCCACAATCACCCGACTGCTGTGCCTGGCATTGCGTCAGCAGCGTCTTTTATTTCCATTCGGAGTCTCGCCAGCTCCGTCCTGGGCTTTGGAGACAAACTGCAGAGGCATTTCCTGTTCCAGGTGGTTTTGAGCAGATAGCCAGCCAGCCAGCCACACGGACTGAAGGTAGTGGGTGGAATTCTTCAACAACTACTCCCAGCAACTGTGAGAATAATCCAACATCGCACTGGGTTGACTTCCAAAGCACCTAGCCCCAAGTGGAAACAAGGTCTGTCTGACCATGCTTAGCCTTTGTCGGCATATCAGGTCCTGGATTATGATTCCTGGAGAAAATGAGGGCGTTGAGAAGCCATCCTGAGGACATTAGCTTAGTTTGTGGGATGGGAATTAGCTTCTCTGAAGTCCCCACTATGTAGTAGCACTGGACAGATTTCACATGCACCCTCCAGTGAACAGCCTACTCCACCAGCCCGTCTCCTGCTGTGGCTGACATCTGAGAGGTTCTGGGACACGCCACACATGGCAGGAGACTCATATTTGGATTCCAGGTCTACACTCACTGGGGTTGAGAAACTTGGTCTGTTATAGAATCCTTGGGAACGTAGGAATACTGGCACCTGGTACTTATAGTACACGAGGGGGAGGATCAGCCACCACTCCTCTGTCAAGTTTGTTGTAATGTTGGGGCTTATGTGTTGCTGTGAGGCTGGAAGCTATACCTCACAGGTATTTCAAATGTCAGCAAGGGTACCCTAGTGGAGCATCCCGACTAAAATCAAATAGGAGCAAATACCTGGTAATCTGCTTCTGAAAATGAGCCAACGAAAATCCCATGGATTACAACAGAATATTGCCTAATAACAGTTCTGGAAAATGAGTCTCCTAAGTTGAAAGGCACTCAAAATACATTTTTAAAAAAGCCACATCAACTATCATGAAGATGGTACAAAACCAAGCAACATTTTGTCTGTTGTACATGGGGTAGCCATGAGTCAAAGGAGGCTGGAATGGAAATTCGGGGGAGATAGATGTGGCAGTCTCCTTCTGTAAAGATGGGAAACCCTAGGGGACAACTGTACTAGGCCCGCTAGGGAGTCAACTGGACAGTAATGAGTTTGTATTAGGTTTGGATGGCAATTAACAATAAGGACAGTTAGAGTTAAGGTCTTTATAAGACACAGCAAGAGCTCATTGACTGGAAACTATGAATTCTGATGTTATTACTTGCATATGTGGCCTTTAGGCTTTAGGAGCCCACAGAGATCACCATGAAAGCACCAACTGCTAGCCAGCATCTACTATTTATTACTTGTTGTTAAGTATCGCTGTGTAGGTTCCGACTCACAGTGACCCTGTATAGGGTTTCCAAGGAACAGTTGGTGAGTTTGAACCACCAACTTTGCGGTTCAAACTGACCTTGAGGTCAAGTGCTTTTCCTATGATGCCACACCAGGACTCCTTCCCTGGTTCTAAAAGGAGTTTTAGTGAAACATTCACTTTTACTATAGGACTGAGCAGGTATAAAGAGTAATGCAGGCAGAGATGATGATGTGGAGAGACGGAGAGGCTGGGAACTCTAGACTCAAGGAGAGAGAGGGGCTGTGTGCTGGTGGCTGGGGGGCTGGTTGTGCAGGGTATACCCTTTGGTTGTTTGAATATATATTCCTGAGTGCTTCGGTATACAACCAAAAAAACCCTCCAAAAAACAAAGGGATTGGAGGCAAATGCTGTTGAATGATGATGCATGGAGGGAATTGTAATCATTGAAATGAAATGAAATATGATAGGATGAATGTAAAGCTGATGCTCTCCCATGTAAACTATCACTCAATTCACAATAAAAAACTTAAAAAAAAAAAGTAATGTAAAGCATTCTGACCTCCTCTATCATTCTGATTTTGCCACAGAAACTAGAGTTAAAGTTTCTATTTTAACACGATCTCTGGGGCTGAGATCAGGTGAAGAAATAAGAGTTGGGATTATTCTTGAGAAGCCAGGATTGGAAGCCAAGAGACACATATGCCTAGCCGTTTGTTACGGTGTATGGGAGAGCCAATAAATTGACCTTAGACTGAACCAGGTACTGACACATTGCGATTATAAACTTTGAATAAGAAGTCAAAGGCTACCTAAATCTCATCTCTCCAAGGTAGGGGAGAGCCAATATATCATTTGCAAGGGTGACTTTGGGGTCCACAATCAGACTTTTCGTCTGTCTCACTGTAGTGGCTTCTGCGTAACTGTGATGCTAGAAACTCTAATCTAACACCAGCATTTCAAATACCAGCATGGCACCCTCCTCCCCGCCTCCCCACCACGGCAGGCAGGTTTCAGCAGAGCTTCCAGACCAGGAGAGATTAGGAAGAAAGGCCTACTGATCTATTTCTGAAAATTAGGTAATGGAAATCTACTACATCACACAGAACATTGTCTGATACAGTGCTGGGCTCCGGATGTGGCACTGTGGGTTAATGCGCTGGACTGCAAAATTGGTTTGATTCGCAAGGTCGATAGTTCAAACTCAACAGCCGCTCCTCAGAAACCTTACACAGGGTCGCTATGGGTCAGAACTGACTCCACAGCACTTAACAGCAACATAGTGCTGGAAGGCACTGCACTATGGCCACACAAGTGGACTCAGCATCTCAACGTACAGGAGTGGGCAACTCTGCTATGCACGGTGCTGCCCTAAGCCAGAGCCAACTGCAAGGCAGCTAACAACAACAACCTTGGAGTGTGGCACTGGGTGATGCGAATTCTGACCCAAACACTGGGGAGAGTGTCCCAGTTTTCTTGGGTGGCTGCAGGACAGGGAATGAGGGAGAAAACTCTCAGAACGTAGTAAAGGGATGTCAGTCTAGACAGGCTTCCAGAAGTACCTCAAGTCTTAGCACTGTTCTAAGCTTGTTCTATTTGCAAAGTGTCCTCTAGGACAGCTGAGGAGGGGCATGCCAACCGAGGCACCATAGCGCAGACCTGAGCAACACCAGTTTTCATGGAAATATGATGTGTTGCTGTTAAATGCTGTCGAGTCAGCTCCAACTCAATGAACTGCCGGCCATGTGCCTTGCAGTCCAGTGCTGACCCTACAGTGCCACACCAGCAGTCCATGGAAATTTGAGGGACAATGAATTCTTAACCTGCAGCAGGTATGGCAGTGGCTGGTCCCAGTGTGAAGGAGGATGCTCTGATGGAAGTGGCAGGGCTGCATGAACCACAGCAGGGGCACACATGCAGGGAGCTGGGTATGGTGAGTCCCTCTCTCTGGGGGAACTTGGAAACAAGAGCTTTCACCCCCATGCCTGCCTTTCCCTGAGGCAAGAGTTTAAGGCATGGCTTCCAAATGGTTCATTTCAAGGTTTGACCCCTACTGAGAATTTGCATGTCTGCCCCAGATATAATGAATCAGAATGACTATCTGAAGAGTAAATGCAAGCTTTAGTGAAGGGTTGAACCTGCATGAACTGGCTGGAAACAGTTTACTGAATATCCAGTAGAGATTTGGTTTGTGTCTGTCTTGTTAAGTGCTTTGGAGTTGATTCCAACTTGGAGGAATGACTGGTACGCTTGAACCACCAACCTTGTGGTTCAAACCAATTTTGCACATTAACCCACACCACCACACCAGGACTCCAAGGATACATTGGTGGTGGTGGTGGTGGTGTGGAGTTGGTTCCGACTCATAGTGACCCTGTACAGGGTTTCCGAGGCTGTAAATCTTTATGGGAGCAGAAAGCCTCATCTTTCTCCCGCGGAACAGCTGGTAGTTTCGAACTACTGACACTGAGATTAGCAGCCCGACTTGTAACCACTATGCTACCAGAACTCCTTAAGGATACATTAATGCAGCCTATAAAGGCAGGAACGTGGATAATGACCTTTATTTTTATTGGTTAAGTATTAAAAGTTGAAACTAGAGGGTTTCATAGAAAGCACCCATTTAGTGAGAATAATGTTAATTGTTGAAGATTGTAGTCAGAGACATATCTTACACATCCAGTCACCTCTGAGTTGAAGTGTAACAGGACTGTTGTTATGTGCCGTGGAGTTGGTTCTGACTCACAGCGACCCTGTACAGGGTTTCCGAGGCTGTAAATCTTTACGGGAGCAGAAAGCCTCATCTTTCTCCCGTAGAACAGCTGGTAGTTTCAAAGTGCTGACCCTGAGGTTAGCAGGAAGCATATGGGCTGTAGAACCTTCTATCCCAGTGAATTACGAAGACAGGCAGTCTTTGTCCTCACAGGTTATGTCCTGTGGCAGTGTTAGCTGCTTCTGACCTACGTAAAGAACACTTCTGTGTTCTAATAAGCACTCCAACCAGCCTGGCACTTGAGTATCAGACTGGACTCTGCTGGTGCTGATGAGGTTGGGAGTTGTGCTTAGGATACACTCAGAAGATCTTTGATTAGCAGTTCAGTAAACTCACACTCATCAGGACTCCATGATTTTGGTGGCTTTTCTTCTGCGGTGCCTCCTTTTAAACTCAAACCTCCAATCTTAAGGTTAGCAGGGTATATTAACCACACCCTTCAAGGATTCCTATCTGACTCAGAAGAACTGAATTATTCTCAGGTTTGAAGTATGGGTCTGTAGAAGACAATAAAGCCTGGTCTAGAATGGCCCCTCAGTGAAAATCAATTTTTGCCTGTATTTCTGTAGCATTAAGGCTGTTCTTTTTCCAGACATGGAGATACCTCCAGAAGGGCTTCTGACAGGTTAGGCAAAGGGACCGATGCTACTCAGGGCCAGCTTTGCCCCAGTTCCTCACAACTTTCTTCCTCTCTGGCATCTTCCTTCCTATCTATCCCTAACTCCCACTTTGGGGGTGACTGCACATCAGTCAAATATGATAGTGCTGTTTGAGCCAGTCCAAGTATTTATGCCATTACCATTATAAAGGTAAAACCAGGAGCCACCTGATTCGGTATGAATGATACCAAACCAAATTACCCGCCTGACCATCAAATTCCGTTCTCAAAACACAATGAATCAAATCTTTCTTGTGTCTCACTCTCCATTTTTTTTTACCCAGAAAACTGTGGGCAGGTTTATCTTCCACCACGCGGATCCTCCGAGCTCCAGCAGGAATGACAGCTGCTTCAATATAACCTGTAGCAACAAATGACACATAGGTGAACCAACCACACCTGTACTGTTACTGTTAATCAGAAAAATCCACCCCACCCCCACCCCCATGGTGGCGTCAGACACTGCGGCTGCTATTTACTGAGAAATCCAAGTGCTCTTCTACGGGCAGAACCAACCTCCCAGCTACCTAACCCTCAGGGAGCATCTACGGGAACGATACAGCACTGGAACATGTTCCCTTGACACATAACTCAGTTGGAGGGTCTTTCTCACTCTGCTGCATTTTGGACTTGCCCTGAATACCCATGGGAGGATAGCACAAGCTGAAGCAACTCACTTCATGACACAACTATTGTCAGCTGTGCCCCCTTTACTGCTTTGGAAATTTCAGCAATTATCAGAGTATACAATTTGCCCACTTCCTTGAGTATTTCCAGTTTCAGTGGGTGGTCTGCCTATGCCCATGTTCTGATCTCAGAATGCCCATAATGTCAGATGGTTAGCAAAGACTCCCAGGAAATGATTGAGGCCAGGGACTGGCAGAGGCTTGGTTAACTGGGCAACTGTAGCAATGAAGAGCCAATGTTATGAGACTTTCAAATGCAGGCTGAGAGTCATTTTGTTTTGATTTTCATTCAGGTTCCAGACAAGGGTTTTATGTATTTGCTGCAGTAATTTAGATGATGATCTCAAATTAGATTATGAATCCAACCCCTGTGGTTCCCAAATCAGAATCAGCAGGACAGCTAAAATAACGTGAGAGATTTCTTCCCTATCTTTCTGAGATTATGGAGATATCTATTTTGAGAGGTTGATTTATTTATTCATTTTACCAAATTAAATAGCTTTTATTTTTCCTATAAAAATAGCACATAATTATTATAAAAAGTAAATCAAGAAACATGAGATAAGAAACCAAAAGCAATGGACCCACACCACCCTGTGAAAATGATTTCTAAGGAAGTATCACTTCACTTCGGCGATTATGCTGCCCAGCATCTCTTTATGCATATAACTGTACATACATCATTTTATGGAAATGGAAGATTACACATGCCTTTCAAACATCAGACACACCTTAAAAATAGGGTTTGCTAAATATGTGCCCAACGTACCACATACAAGTTTAAAAAGGTAATAGTGGAAAATATATTAAACTTATAAAGTAACAAGATTAATCCTACAGTCAGCCTTGCTAAATACTTATATTATTTCTAATCCATTTGTATATGTTGGAGGGGTTTCTATGAAGCTAGTTATATCATTTGATAATAAGACAGTTTTATTTCTTCCTTTCTAATCTTTAGGCCTTTACTTCCTTGTTTACTTTCTTGTTTTACTCTTCTGGTTGGGACTTACAAAGCCAATTGTATGTGAAATGAGATCGTAACATATCAAGTTTTCTTATTGAAAATTATGCTTGCTGTGACAATTTGATGTGGCACTTTAGGATAAACACTAGACTGCTAATCACAAGGTTGACAGTTCAGACCCACCAGCCACTCCATGGAAACTCTATACAGGGTCACTATGAGTCAGAACCAACTCAATGGCATTTAACTACAACAACCATTCATCAAGCAAAGTAAAATCTTTTTTATTCTCATTTGTTAAGAGTTGTATTTTAAGATCTTAAAATCAGAGGTATTTGGTATGTCTAAAAAGAGCAATCTGAAGGTTGAGCCTTAACTACATTTTAAAGTGTTAACATGAGTCCAGAATCCATGGTGCCTTTTCTAACAGTAGATCCTTTAACCTGATGCTTACCTAACCACAGACCCTCAGGAAGAGATTCCTTTTCGCTGAGGTCTGGTGGGTGTAAGAGATCACAATCTATTTCCACCAAGGACAATCAAATGCCAGATGTGATAGCTTGTACCCGAAGACTCTTGATATACAGCATTATCAGTAAACATTTATCATGGGCCCCAAGAAACAAACATAGATGAGGAAGCAGTTTTACTACCAAATTACCCAAAACAAATTCATTGTACCACTGTCTGGTGAGTACCCTGTAATAAACTAACAGGCAGAAACCTTGTGTCTTTAACCAATCATGCAATCCTGCTTAAGCAGTACCCACCTATTCCCACCAAACCCCTGCTTCTACATATCCCACCTTTGTAGCCCTGACTGTCTTTTAGCCAATTATGATTTTCTGACTTTTTAGTTCCTGCTCTAACTATACAAAGATGCTTTCTTTATTGTCTGATGGAACAGCCATTTTCACCCTGTGAATTTGGACTTCCCAGTCCAAACTCTCTCCATTCCTCACTAAGCCTCGGTTGCCTTTACTTTAAGCAGACTCTGATGTTGTTCTATAACAGATTTTATCATGAAGAGGTATTGATATAGTAGAATA
>NW_006408702.1:1516844-1517401 GCF_000296735.1 Chrysochloris asiatica
ATTTCAAAAATGTCTTGAATAATATCTATTTCTCTATGTTATGAAGCAAGTAGCAATAAACCAGGGCCCAACTTACAGTATGAGGTAATGTGGTTTTAAGTTTTCATTTATACCTGAAGGAGTTTCCTCAAAGGAACCTATACGGATTCTAGGTTTATTAGGAGAAAGGCAAAGCATAGCACTTATAAATGATGGTTTCAACACCAAAAATTCTGTACAATACAGCAGAGAAACATTTTTTGATATCATATATGTATGTGTGTGTAATATTTTGGTCTTAAATCAGATATTGCTTAAGACAAGTTTATTTTTATGGGACTGAATTATATCTTAATAAAAATGCTTTTAAAATGAAATAATATTGCAATAAACATCTTTGTACCTGTCTTCTTTGCATAAACACAAGCAGTATACAGGAAAGCTATCAAGACGATTGCTGGTTCAAAAGACGATTGCTGGTTCAAACATATGTGTTGTTGTTGTTGTTATGTGCCGTGGAGTCGGTTCCGACTCATAGCGACCCTGTATAGTGTTTCTGAGGCTTTAAATCTTTATGG
>NW_006408702.1:1536325-1558076 GCF_000296735.1 Chrysochloris asiatica
AAGGAAGCTGCAAGCCACCGTATAGTATGGATGAACCTTGAGGACATTATGCTGATTGAAAGGACAAATATGCTGAATGAAAGGACAAAAGGACAAATATTGCATAAGACCATTCTTGTGAAAGCTTAAGAAGAAATATCCACGCTAAAAGGAAAAATAAAAATTCTTTATTGGTACCGGGGGGTGGAGTGGGCAGAGGGGGGGATTGGTAGAGCACAAGGTAGGGGATAGGCACATCATAGTTTGGGTGTTAGGGAGGGCAATACACAAGATGGGGCAGGGGGATGAATAACAAAGTAGATAGGGGAACACTGAGACAGGTGTGCATGGGCTAAATGGAACAGAGATAAATAGTGATGTATGCTCAACCTTGAAAAACCAGGGCTCTGTGATACAGGGATTGAGGCATAGTCTGAATGGGTAAAAGAGGGGAGATAATGTTAAGATGCTTGCCTGTCTTATGAATATTGGTTTACCTTGTCTACTATTGTAAAATAGACACTTGTGTGGGAGAGAAAGGAATATCTGGAAACATGATGACTGATAGTTTGTAAGCCAGTCATCAGCCTATAACTGGTTGGAATACTGGGTTCTAGAACTTGCCAAGTGAAATAGGCTTCTTGTGGAGCCTTTGTAGTATATAGGATCTTAGGTGGAATCCTGAGCCCCATTCAGAACCTTCTGAGGTGGGACATCCCCACTTGAAAGGACAAGCAAGCCAGCCTGAAACCGCTAGAGGAGCAGAAGATACTTCTTGAAAGAAAGACTAGCAGGAAAAACCCAAAACAAAAATGTCAGTCTGATTGGCTACAAGAATAAGCAAGTTGTTCACGAGGGAGCCATCAAGGCAAGCAATCAAGTCCCTTTTGGACAAACCCCCCTCAAGACTGAAACGCAAAGAGAACACAAGAGCAGGCATGTAAGATTGTTGGTGACCACATTGGTCTACTGGTGAGGGGAAGATGGGGAAAGTCAGAAATGAAGATATAGGCTGAGTGTGACCATGTTCCATAGACTCCCGTTGACCTGGAGATGAGAGAGAGAAGAGGAAGGGCTGGTTGGTCTGAAGTGTAGTGAGACCTGGGGACACCTGAGCCCATGGACAAGGACATAGCCATGGAGGTCTAGAGCTGAGAGTGAAGCATCCAGCTGATCTGAAGTGAAGGGAGATGCATTAGAATGCCCAAACTTGTAGATAGTACCCATTCAACCTAGTTTTGATGGCTTGATGATCAGAACTCGACTAGAGGGAGATAAAAAAAAACCTATTTTTGATAAAGGAAACAAGTGTAAATTGTTACAATTTGATGAACTTGACCTATACTTATGGATGTAGTAGTTCAAAATACCAACTAAGATGGAAGAAGTCTTCACATCAAGTATCAATCCTATCACCCTTGTATACAGTATTGATAGGGATGGGCAACTTAGACATTTGCTACCTAAAATGGGAGGGGGCTATAAAGGCATGAAGTGACTGGCTTACAAGTTTTCAAAAGGTAATTTAATTCCAGAGTGTGCAGGGGAAGGTAGAGTTCCCATTGAATAGTTTTCATCTTGTCTAGGTGGGTCTGTTAAAAGGAGATGGGAATAAGATTCTTATGATTCAATAGTGAGTAACTGTTATCATGACTAATTGTGACTGTGACAACTATAAAGGTAGAAGTTTTGTAACAAAAAGTGGGGGAAGGTAGTTGTTCTTACATTCCAGGAACAGGAACAGAGGATCCTAGGACCATTAAGGGAGAAGAGCATAAAATGGTACCCTATCCAGAGAAGCAGTGACTCCAGAGATGAAGGCAGAGATGAATGCCATGGAGGCAGAGCAGCTGAGGACGCCAGACTCATGGAAAGAGAAAGGCTGTGTGCTGGTGGCCAGGAGGCAGGGTTGCAGAGTATGCCCTTTGGTTGTTTAAATGATTATATATTCCTGAGTGTTTTTGTGTACATCCCCCCAAAACAAAAACAAAAACAAAAAATGCAGAGGTAATAGAAGCAAATACTGTTACACAGAGGAGACTGTAATCATAGCAATGAAACGATGAGTGTAAAATAGATATTCTCCCATGTAAACTATCACTCAATTCACAATAAAATTAAAAAAAAAAAAGAAAAAGAAAAAGATAGGCTCATTGTCAGATGACCATTGAGTAGTAGGGCGGGGCAGTCTTTGTAGCAGATGGAGTCTGCTACAAATGTTTTTGTAGCAGACATGTTTCACAATGTTTTTGTTGTTAAATGCAGATGACCACTGCGTAGTAGGGTGAGACAGTCTTTGTAGCAGATGGAGTCTGCTACAAATGTTTTTGTAGCAGACATGTTTCACAATGTTTTTGTTGTTAAATGCAGCCGAGTAGGTTCTGACCCATAGTGACCATGTATAGGGTTTCTGAGGTGTGGCTGTGGAGCTTGAACCCTTGAACCACCAACTTTACTGATCAAACTGACTTTCAGTCTAGCGCATTAACTCACAGCACTACAAATTAAGAGGAAGTCCATGAATTGAAATGCACGCCCTTTGTTCACAAACCAATAAAGCCAATCTTAATTCACTGTCCTCTTTCAGATGACGCCTACTCTGATTCAGGGTTCAAAGTCTATCCTAAGTTGCTGTGAAGAGTGAATGAATCCTATCACCTAGTCCCAAAGCACCTTGAAGCCCCTCAGACCTGACACCCCCTGGTGTAGATGTCAGACATCTTCTCATTGATTGGTAAGAAATATCATTACAAAGGAGAATTTACTCTAGGAATTTGCAAGGTAGTAAGATCTTATCTTTGGAATAATTTTCCATTGTAATCTTTGCCATCAGGCAGAAGAAATCCAATTAGAGGGAAAGGATTTGGTACCAAGTGGAATCATGTATAAAAGTCAGTACCTTTCCACTGTTTAAGAAGAAACTTCGAAGTCATGTTATCTTAGACGATTTTTGAGGCATGGAGGCAAAAATTTTCCTTTGTATTTACAGATCGATACACTGGTAGATGGACATACAAATCCCTGGATATGTATATGGGGTCTTTGTACCTAGATTGTATTAAACATATTTTTTTTTCAAAATAAAAAAATCCAAACTTATTGGACCTGTTGAGTGTAATAAGTCCCCAAGACTATGGCCATGAGCTATTCTTTATATTTTGATTTCAAATGATCACCTGAAGTACCTTTAAATTAAGTAACAGTTGAGTCCAAAGAATAAAGATTGTTACCCTTAAATGTTGCATTGCTTTTCAAAAAAGTTATAAATATATATATATAGTTGTTGTTAAGTGCCGTTGAGTTGATTCCAACCCATAGCGACCCTGTATAGGGTTTCCAAGGAGCATCTGGTGAGTATGTATGTATATATATATATATATATATCCTGGTGTGGTGCTGTGGGTTAATTGCTAGACTGCAAAGTCAGTTTGAACTACAAGGTTGGTGGTTCAAGCTCACCAGTCACTCCTTGGGAATCCTCTAGAGGGTTGCTATGGGTCGGAACCGACTCGACGGCACTTAACAACAACAACATGTATATATCTATATCGACGGCACTTAACAACAACAACATATATCTATATCTATATCACCATAGAATATGAACTCGACCTTAAGATTGGTTTGAACCACAAAGTTAGCAGTTCAAACTCACCAGCCACACAACAGAAACCTACATAGGGTTGTTATGAGTCGGAACTGACTTGACAGCACTTTACAACCACAACACATGAGACCAAAGGATCGACAGCTATTTTAAAGCACAAATGAGAAGGTTAGGGGGCATGGAGAAGAAGTATATGGAAATGAAGCAACCAGAACAGAAATCATGTGCACGTCGACGCAATGTGAAGAGCATAATCAACGTCACTGATTATGATGTCTGAAATTTAAAAAAGGAAAAGGTTTTGACATGTATATTTTTACCAAAAATAAAATTATTTTACTTAATTACAAAATGTTTTTGAATTAATTTACACTAAAAGGATTGGGGGTAAACGTACTGTTCCCCTTTCTTTCCAGAAAAGTTACTTATGAGAAGATTCCTGTCTTGTTTGTCCCTGGGCCTAATTGAAACGAATTCACTTTCGGGAAAATCCACAGCCCACAAGGCTAGCCAGGTTTTGCTTGGCCCTCAGAATGTGGGGTCAACATAGATGGGCAAACCCAGGCCTTGGCCTTTATCCGCAGCATGACTACCAGGAGCCATCACCAATGGCCTTCTTTTGCACATATGGAAATGTAGTCCTGTAATATGGAAACTTCCCTATGAGGCAAGTGTCAACTGCAGCGAAATTCTCTGCTACATTTCAACACTTTCTGCCCAAGTGCCAAATGTGGCCAGGGAAAGGCAGGGCATCCCTGCCTTGCATTACCTTTACTCTGTGAGTCTCCTCACCCAATCATTGGTTCATCCTGTGGTTGTGACTTAGGAACCAAGAGTCCACACTAGGCAATGAACAGTATTGGCAAAAGTGCTCAAACATTCTAGCCCTACAATTGTGGAAACACACTTCCCCATTTTGTTGTGTCAAAGTTCTAATCACCATAGAAGAAAATTGTTGTTGTTAAGTGCCATTGAGTGGGTTCCAACTCATAGTGACCCTGTATAGGGTTTCTGAGGAGCAGGTGGTGGGTTTGAATGGCTGACTTTGTGGTCTGCAGTCCACTGCTGATCCACAGTGCCACACGAAAAGAAACAGCAGTGAAAAATTCCAGTCCTTTCTAGTATTACATATTTTAATAAAACGTGTTAGGTAGCTGTAGTAGTAATGCTCCATACCTGTTAAAATGCCAATGTAATTCTTGAATCTGAACTAACTTCTCTACTGCTCACTCCCCATATAAAACACACATTTGTTGTTACTCAATGCTGTGGAGTCAGTTCCAACTCGTACTGACACTGTACAGGGTTTCTGAGAAGCAACTGGTGGGTTTGAACCACCGATCTTGCAGTTCAAACTGACATTGTGGTCCAGTGCTTATCCTACAGTGCCACACCAAGATTCCAGACACACATAAGCTATCCTGATATATATATAGTTGTTATGTATTGTCTAATCGATTCCAAACTATAGCGACCCTGTATAGGGTTTCCAAGTAGCAGCTGGTGAGCTTGAACCGCCAACCTTGAAGTTCAAATAGCTTTGCAGTCTGGCGCATTAACCCACAATGCCACACCAGTCCTCATACATACACACACACATATATATATTAATGAGTAAGAAGCAATTAAGTGAATGGTAGGAAAAATAAACTTTTATTTCCCCTAAAAACATAAGACAGCAAAAATTGCCTGGAAGACTGTTCTCTGACTCTCCATAGCTCGTGCATTTTCTCATACTGCTGTTTCTTTCTGGCCTCTCAATTCCATAACTCTTCTCTTTTACATGGCTTTAAAATTGGTTTTATTTTATAGCTTTTCCTTTTGGAAAGCTATAAATAGTCTTGAATGTCAATTATAAACACGAGATGGTGTTTGTCCATGGCGAGTCATTCTCATTGACTCAACACAGGGAACAGTCAGGCATGGAAGCGAGGCCAAACACCCATGCCACGCAGGCATGCGCTAAGACAACATGTGATCTCCAAACGTCTTACATGAGAAACACTTGAGAACAATCTTTGTCATCACACATGTGGATACCTTTGTTCAAAAATTGTTCTTGATTGGGAGAAAGAAAAACACTGTAATTGGTGGACGTTTATATATGAAGACCTGACATGAGAACTCTTAAATCTTGGTGTAAAGAGGGGCCATATGTGTGTCAACATCACACAACAATGACTCTTCCCACAGAAGGTCCACTGCCACCCCTCGAGACCTGAGTACAGAACCTGGCCATAGGGTGGGTGTTCTACAAGTAATTATTGAATAAATGAGAGGTGTGCCCATTCAAAAGGGATAGAGCAATTACTGTTTGATCAGGTTCTTTAAGGACAAAGCACGGAAGGCATTCTGGTTGGTTCTTGGTGGGGAACCTCAGTCTGGGCGTGACCTCACTTCCTGTGGGCACCAGTCATCTTTCTAGTGCTGTGGCGTAGGACAGAATAAAGGTAATAATATCAAAGCAACAACTGAATGAACGCCGTGAAAGTGTCATTCCAAGAACTATCAAATTACCAAGCTCAGCTAACTCATTTTGAAGCCCATCCAGCCAATAAAGCAGTAAGACAGGCAATGAAATTGCATCCCTTTTGCAGAAGAGTAGCTCATTTTTTCTAAGTTGGGAGGGAACAGACTGGAAGATACTAGACCACAGTCTATTATGCAGGAGCTGGTTCTCCTGCCCCTCCCAGAAACAGGAGGGGGAATCTTGTGCTTTTCGCTCTCTGAGGGTGAATGCTACCCCAGTGAGTTGAGTCTGGAGTCTCGGCTCAATTACTTAGGCAAAAGCACCCAGAGGAGTTCAGGCAGGGGTCAGGACTTCATACAACTGAGAAAACTCCCCTCTGCTTGGCATCTCATTTTATCTTTTTGGTATGGCATTTGTCTTTGATATCCTCCTTTCAGGAAGATAAGACCTTCCTCCTCTCCCCATTCTGGGAAGAGATGAAAGGTACCCTTCTTTCTAACTAGACAGGATCAGCACATGCACACAGCTGCATTTGGAATCACCTAGTCATTCGACTGGAGTCCTGGTGTGGTGCTGTGGGTTCATGTGAGGTGGGTTTGAACCCTAAGATTGGTGGTTCAAACCCACCAGTTGCTCCTGGGAAACTCTATGCAGGGTCACTATGAGTTGGAACCGACTCGATGGCACACAACAACACAACAGTCATGCTAATGCCTGGGGGCTTCATATGATGTCCATGGTGGGTCTCAACAGAATACACCGTTTTCCTTCAGCCTGAGATAAATGACCTTCCCCAACCTCAGAAGCCAATTAACACCAGGATTCTGCCCCCCTCCACTCCCAGCAGCCCATCCCGTACTCCCCTGAGACCCAGGCTATTTGCTGCCTGGGACCTCCTCCCTCCACTGTGAGCTACTAGCAGACAGTTAACTTTTCATTCTTATACCTTGTGCTTAAATGCAATCCCACTGAATCAATGTTTACTGAAGAATGCACTTGATTGTGGACATTTGCCAGCATCTCTGTGGCTGTGCCCTCCGGTAGGTCGGGCCACTATTGTAGGTGGGTATTTAATGAAAACATGGTAGGTACGCAGTTGGTGGCTCAGTCATGTATGAATGAACACTATACGGATATTTTTAATAAATAGAATCCATATTTAAATGGATCTGTGTTCACAGACCCCTACCATGAAGACTTTCCAAAGCAGCTTTATACTTTAAAAGGAAGATGTGATGTCTGACACCCACTCAGAAGGACAGACCTTTAAAGGGAGATGAAGCTAAAGTGTGCTTATCTTTCTCTGAAGCTTTGTTAATCTTTGTGCCTGAGGAGATGGACGAAAGCCAAGAAACTAAGCCACAGGCTGAGGGGGTGGAGGGAAGGCAGCCACACCAAGGACGACTCCAAAGGCTGTTTGTCCTTCCATGGGAGATGGAACACTGCACATCCCAAACCCACCTACCTACCTCCTGTGCACAAAGAAGACTTAGTTAGGGAAACGCGAAATGGGGAAAAGGGAGGGCATTACTATGGATGATGTGGGCTCTGCTGGTGCCCAAACCAAACACCAACAGATTAGTGCTCTACCTTCCTTAATGGGCTACAGACCTGCCAAGCATGGGCATGGTTCTACCTCCTGCCTGCCACCGAATGCGCATGTGTATCAGTTCTAGTTATTGCCACTCAGCATAACTTTAGATTTAAATAAAAGGTTCTAATGCACAATTAAAAAAAAAAAAAATCAACAATAGTCATTCCTTGCCAACTGTAGAGGTTTCATTCTAAACTGCCCTTGTTGGCAAAGCTGCAAAAAACAAGATTCAAGTCTCCTGGGAAACTGGGGTTGGGGTACAAACAGAGAAAAACACAGCGTCAAATATGGCCAAACAAGAGGCCGAAATGACCAAAGCAGCGCTGTCCAATAGAACTTTGTGTGATGGTGGAAGGGGTCCAGCTCTGCACTGTTCAATACGTTAGCCACTAGTCCTGGCATCAGAGTCCTGGTGTGGCACTGTGGGTTAAAGCACTGGGAAGGAAGGTCAGTTTGAACTGCAAAGTCGGCGGTTCAAACCCACCAGTCACTCCTCGGAAACTTTAGACAGGCTGGCCAGGCCTCGGAATGGACTCGACCGCACTTAACAACAACAGTAGCAGTTCTGGGATCCTAACAGTAGGATAAGCACTTGCCTGCTAACTGCAATGTTAGCTGTGCAAACTCACCAGCTGCTCTGAGAGAGAAAGATGAAACTGCTCTTGTAAAGATTTACTGTCTCAGAAAGACCACAAAGGGTCACTGTGAATTCGAGTAGACCCGAGTGGCAGTGTTTTTTGTTGGTTAGCCCCAAGTGATCTCTGAGTACTTGAAATGTGGCTTGTGAGATAAGGCTGAGGAACTCGATTTCTAATTTTTAAAAAATTTGCATTAATTTTCATTTAAAAGACTACAGTGGTCTCCCATGTACACAACCACTCAATTCACAATAAAAACTTAGAAACAATATTACTACTACTACTACCCTGTACAGGGTCGCTATGGGTCGGAACCGACTCGACGGCACTTAACAACAACAACAACAACTACAGTGGCCACTGATTCCTGTTCTGGACGGCTCAGCTGGCGAGGGCACATCTCCCAAGTGACTGGCTCCAGGAACACCGTCTTCAGGTCACTCCAGAAGCTGAGGAAAACACATTCTCCCACCAGCTTCATGGTCTGTGCAGAGCACCTGCCTTTTAAACCTTGAAACCAGCCCTTTGTGCCTCTACAGCTTAATGCTTTGGCCCTTGCATATGCGTCTGGTTTTGTTTTCCCAACATCTTGCAGAATGTTTGTACAACAGGCTATCCTTCCCCCAAGGTATCGAGAAGGAAAGTGTCCTGTAGAGCAGGCATCCCATCATCACGGAGCAGTAGCATGCCCGTATTTCTTCTCTCTGTCGTATGCCTTAGCCATGTTCTGTACTCATGTTGGGTGGCACTGAACTGAGCTTTATGGAAAGACTGGAAAGGCCAAGGACTTGGGTATTCAAAAAGAAAGAGAACTGAGTTATCTCAAAAGCACACTTGGCAGAGACATGGCGCATTGTGGAGAGGATCGCCAAGTCTGATTTGTCATCACCTACTCACTTTGTGGTCCCATCTGGAATACCAGTTGAGCTTCCCTCCTTCCATGCCCCTGGAAGCTGCTCCAATATCCACTCCCCTGTGCTCATGGAGGCGGATGGCTGCCCACTCACAAGGGGGACAGGAACAACACTGAGGGCTTGGAGGTGCTCACCCAGATTCAGAGAGCTGCCTGCCTTACATCCCCTCACTAAGGATCAAGCACAGATGCACCACTGGACATCGTACGTTGGTATCCCCCAGGACAGGAGATCAGAAGCCCATCTCCTGCCTTTAGACAAAGCAGCATGGGGTCATGAAGGATGGTTCACGCAGAAAGATGAAGAAGGCCCAGAAATGACATTGGGCAATCCCTCTTCAAGGACAGCACTGGATTTGTTCACCTGGGGCCAGAGGAGGACATCAGCTCCTCTGGGGGTCTCAGTAGGCAGGGAACAGCTGAGCTCCCAGAAAACACAGCTTCCTGCACATGATGTCAAAGACATGCAGATGCTACCACACTTGCCCTGACAGGACATGTGACACAGATGAAGAGATTCAGTGGAAGGGTTACTGCCACCTTCTCTTGGTGCACATCAGAGGACAGGGACATGGAGCTGACAGGAATCAGGAGCTTGCTGGGGCCGAGGAACTTCTGGCCCTCACATGGACTCTGGGCTGGTCACTGAGGGCCAACTACCCAGTTCTTGGAGTGGAAATTAAAATTTAACACACAATTTGTGCTAAAGTGTCTCTCACTGCCTTCCAGCAATCATAAAGCGATGCATTTTTCAGTAGGCGATGCAGGCAGCATACATGATCACCGCATGTTGAGCAAAGGCCTGTTAGGTATGGGTTTGGTGTTGGCCATACAGCCTGGCCTTATCAGCCAGTAGGTACTCACCAGAGCCCTGGGTGTGGTTGAAGTCCCCCTTCACCACTCGGCAGGTCTTCCCATCCCCATTGCAGACCCCACACCGGTCTTCTTTGGCAGCTGACCCAATGATACCGTCACAGCCAATCTTCTAAACAATGAACAGACCAGAGGGCTGATTATTTGGTGCTTCCAAATGAAGGGAATTTTCAAAGAACGCCCAGAAATGGGGGGGGGGGGGGCACCTCTCCCTGTGGCATGCAAGCCCAACACTGGAGGACCTTGGAAATATTCCAATTTCTTTATAAATCAGATGATAAAAATTTAATATGATCCAGCCTGGACTAAATTGGTCTTTATACCAATGTGGTCATAAAATATATTTAATGTTTAGAGTCCACGACAGCCCATGAAAGTCACATTGTACTTGATCCCGGGTCCAGCTGGCAGAGCTTTGGAGGTCGAGGACCCCAGGGTAGAGACAGTGTGGCCACAATTTCATACAATTCATATGCCCTTCAGAGTGTGTGGGTCACTTGTCTCTTAGCTGGGACAACCAACAGTATGGGAACATATAGCAGAAGCCAATGTGACTTCTCTTACTACATTGGAAAGCCCACACCGGCGGGTCTGGCTTGGAGCCCCCACCCCATTCCTCAGTTAGGTAGACTGATGCCAAGTACAGCTCCTTGGTGATGCTGGGAAACACAGCCCAATTCAATTCACCAGAAGTGGGAATAGGTTTTGAATGCCTCTGTCTTTTCTTTAAAACATATACAAACACAGAAAAATGTTATATTCTGGAAAATAACATGTGCTGCAGAATAATTACTGGACTGTTAAGTGCAGTTAACAGCAGTTCAAATCCACCAGCTGCTCCTTGGAAACCCTATACACGGGTCAGAACTGACTTGATGGCACTTAACATGCTTATGTAAGACGCCCTGGAAGTACTATGGGTGACAGACACACTGGACTGCTAATTGCAAGGTTGGTGGTTCAAACCCACAGCTACTCTGTGTGAGAACAATGAGGTTGTCTCCGGTGAAGATTTACAGTATGGAAAAGTCTGTCCTAAAGGGTCATTACGAGTCAGAATTCACTCAATGGCTTGGTTTTAGTAGGGCTGGGGTTGTTGTTGTTGTTGTTAAGTACCGTGGAGTCGGTTCGGACTCATAGTGACCCTGCACAGGGTTTCTGAGGCTGCAAATCTTTAGGGCTTGAGAATTTGCATTTCTAAGAAGTTCCAGGGAGTCCTGGTGTGGCACTGTGGGTTAATGCATTGGACTGTGAAGTTGGCTTGAACTGCAAGGTCAGTGATTCAAGTTCACCAGCTGCTTCTCAGAGAAACCCTCTACAGGGTCGCTATGGGTCGGAACCAACTTGACGGTACTTATCAACAACAACAAAAGAGTTCCCAGGTGACGGTGCTGATGCTGGTCTGGGGCCCACTATGAGAACCACTGCGCTGAGGCATGCTAGATGACGGAAAAGATGTGTGATCTTTAGACTTAATGTTCCAAAATCTCACTCTTGGATCATTTCTTTGAAAATGCACTGAAGGGAAATCAGTATTGTGTATACAAAAATGATAGCGTAACTGGAAATATTCCTATAAAGACCTGAAGATATGGTAAGAGTTGATGGAGCATGTTTAGTCCAAAAATGATCATTATGTGAAAAAAAGGAGCTCGAATGCATTCTAAGCCTTTGTAAACAAAGGCAAAGGGCAAGCTTGGGCTCTAGTGGCCAGAGGCCAGGCAGGGAGTGACTGGAGAAGAGTGGACTGGAGAAGAGTGTTTAGGTGGCACATCAGGAAACTGTCACTGTCAGCTGACTGCGCTCTTTTCTAGAACAGTCCAGCAAATATAGATGTGGAGGTCAAGTGCCTGGGCTGGGCAGTCTTGAAGCAGAAGGGGACAGCAGGTGACCTAGCATCCTACCTGCCACAGGGCCACCTGGATTCTTGGCTTAGTCATTGGGAAGCTGTTCAGCAGAAAACTATAGAGCCGTTGCTACGACTCATGATACAGAGTAGAAGTCACCAGGCCTCTGAGTGGACCACACCATTTTAGTAGTAGCTGAGTCTGTTAGCTCTACCACCCAGGGACCCCCTGGGAAACAATAGAGGCTAAGAGCACAGGGTGATTCGAGATTTTGCTCTCCAGCATGCTCAGCAAATGCTCCAGGACAGGATCTGAGGAGCCAGGGCATGCTGAGCTTGTGGCCTTTTGTGTTTTAGTCCAGAGCTGCAATGTAACTGTCGTCTGATACCACCAGAGCTGGCCCAAGAATAGCTCTCTCCCACAGAACCTTGATAGGCCCCACTCGGCTGCCCCATCTCTCCCAAGCCCTCTCAATTCTAGGCTTCCTATTACATGTGAACTACAAAAGGAGCTCTGGTAGCGTAGTGGTTACGAATTGGGCTGTGAACTGCAAAGTCAGCAGTTCGAAACTACCAGCTGTTCCGCAGGAGAAAGATGAGGCTTTTTGCTCCCATAAAGATTTACAGCCTCGGGAACCCTGTACAGGGTCGCTATGAGTCGGAACTGACTCCACGGCACATAACCACCACCACCACGATGGTTTTAAGTAAATATCCCAATGATGGCTCCCTCCACCCCGCACCCTTGAAATAAATCAGGTTAGACTCAGCAGGCGAAGCTAGAAGCAACCCCTGGCCTTCTGGGTGCCAGCCCGGGTTGACTTAGCCTCTCCTTCAATTGTCCTAGCACACTTTCCTGAGCAGATAAAGTCTGTTCCAGGGGAGTACTGCCTTTGTAAGGCACCACAGTGCTGAAAGCAGAGAATCTAAAAGAATGCCAGGAACACTGCCTGGAGGAGAGGAAAGGTGAAGGGGGATCCATACTAGAATTTGAAATCACCCCAGCAGATCTGGCTGATCTGGCATGGGAAGGAAAGGTATGCATCTGAAACGTTCAATTCCAGGCAAGGGGTCAGGCATGGTCTCCCTGGCACCACTGACCCTTGGTGAGGGGCTGTCAGGAAAGTAAGATAAGGGATTCACTTGGAGGAGGATTCTGTACATCCCACCTAGGTCAGTGGACCCTTTTTCTTCCAAAGAACAAGCTTCATGGGAAAGAGAATAGAGACAAGGAAGAATATGGCATAAATGAGAGCTCTGGGAAGGCCCCACACAGCCAGACAAGCACCAGCCTCAGTGTGGTGACCCAACATGAGAAGCCAGCTTCGAGGGGTTTCTGCAATTCTCCCCCATCATTGCTACAACGTAGTGTAAGAAACACTTCACAACTTTGCTGAGCACCAGTTTCCAAATCAAAGTTCAAGTAGATGCAACATTTGCAGTTTTTTGTTTGTTTTTGCAGGGACCAGGCCAAAGTCAGGAGGGTCCAGCAAGGCCCTGACATCCCTCATGGACGTTCTGCTACCTGATGACATGTGAGAACACTGGGCTTCAAGGAGCTAGCCTTAGCTTCATCTCCATATTCTTTATAACAGGCGCTGTCCTCGTCAGCATTTTCTGTCTCTTGATAAAGTCCTAGGGAGGATCTGAAGTGCTTGTGATTCTGGAACACACCATATCATCATCATCATCATCATCATCATTTTGGGTGCTGTGATTGGTATTGGAGCCAAAATCCATTTCCACAATGGTAGAGAAGTTTGGCTATTGACTTTTAGACTTTGTTTGCTCTGTATGATACTTCAGATACTACAGAAAATTTCCCCCCTTTAACCTCACTCATCACACAAACAAGTAACAGAAGGCTGACAGAAGATCCCTCCCGGGGCCAAAGCACAAGATTACCTGGCCAGTGGCAGGTAAGGACGGTAGCACACCTGGACTTCAGCAGGGACAGCTGCTGAAATCATGGGTCCGGGGTATGGGGGTGGGGCCCGATCATTTGCATTTCCAACAAGGTCCCAGGTGATGCTGGCATAGAGGGTCCAGGACACACCTGGAAACCCCACACTAGCAGGGAGCTTGGAGATATGAGTGCTGCCCCGTCAGGTCCCCAGCCCACTGCAGCCTGAGAGAGCAGACCTGCCTCAGGGCCCTCCACCTTCTGTCACCCCTGAAACAGGACAGTCCTGGGTCCAGGATTCCTGGAGGGATGTGGAACAGGCTGACACGGAAGCAATGATGACAGTGACTGGAAGCAGAGCCCTTGAGATGTCACTTCCTGAAGGATGCAGTGCTCACAGGATTCACCACGTTTGCTGAGTAGGAGCTTTAGAAAACCACACCTTCAATGAGGGCCTTTCGGTCAACCAGACACTGATGAATTGTTCTTCATTCTTTGTCTAAACCTAAGTACTGGGGTTAAACCCCCTCCCACCCAGAAGGCTAAAGGAGTTCTAGTAGTGTAGTGGTTTCAAGTTAGGCTGCGAACTTCAAGGACAGCAGTTCAAACCTACCAGCGGTTCCCCAGGAGAAAGATGAGGCTTTCTGCTCCCATACAGATTTACAGCCTCGGACACCCTGTACAAGGTCACTGTGAATTGGAGTCCACTCCACAGCACATAACCACCACAACTCTGGTACTGCTGTGGTTACGAATCGAGATGCGAACTGCAAGGTCAACAGTTCGAAACTACCAGCTGCTCCACGGTAGAAAGATGAGGCTTTCTGCTCCCATACAGATTTACAGCCTCGGAAACCCTGTTCAGGGTCGCTATGGGTCGGAATAGACTCAATGGCACTTAACAACAACAACAACCACTACCCAGGAGGCTAAAACCCAGACCCTGGGGCCAAGAGCCGTGCTAAACCGTCAAAGGTTGAGTGGAGTAGGAAACTGCCCTGTGATTCCCTCCTCCTCGTCTACCCAGCATTTTGTTTAAAGAAAATAGACTTTGTTTGCCAGAAATTCACTTCCAAGAACAAGCATATGCTCAAAGCTGACTTCACACTGCAGCTAACTGGCCTCACGACTAGGGCCATGTCACCCTAGCAAGGTGGCAGCCAGCTTCTGCTCCAAATGGTTTTCTCTAGATCGGGGGTCACCAGGCATCTGCCTGATCATAATTAGATTCACGTATGAGCTTGAAAGGTGAGACTATTCATCTCAGTCAAAGAAGGTTTGCTGTAAAAATGACATCTGTTCTGCTCTGGGAACACTGGCTCCTAACTCCTGTCCTTGTGTATGTGGCTTCCAGTAGGACAGGTGGTTCTCTTCCTTCACTGGGCTGGGGAGGACCATCTTGAGCAGAGAGTTGTTCATAGAGAGCTATCCTCTGTCCCTTTCCCTTTTCCAGAATCCCTTCGCCCTCAAAAAAAGAGAAGGGCATGATGGTGAAATTAGTAAAGATCGCATCCTTCCTCGGTCCCTCTTGGTGGGGATATGTACAGCCAGGTTCAGAAGGATCAACTGTAAGTGGGATCTTCATGGGGGCTCCTCACTACACTGCCACCCAGGCGGCCTTCTCAGCTCTGCAGGGATGCCCACAGAATCGCCCTTGAAATTCATTCTCTGGAACACTCAGCTGCTATGCTGTTTCAGGCTCCATCTCTTCTGCAGGCTGGACATACAACAGAAATGCCCATGTCGGAACAGCAGAAAATTGGAGAACCAAAGGGCAGCAGCCCAACAAATCTGCTAACGAGGCCATTTTTCTTCCTTTGCTACATAGTCAATGCAAGCAACATAGAATGTTCTTGGCAAGGTCTGGGATTTTTTTCCAAATGGAAGCTACAATAGGATACTATTCAAACCATTAATTCTAACTGCTAAAGGAGCTTTAAAAGTTGTATTTATGAGGGTTGGAGTTCCAAGAGTACAAGACGACCAAACCCAACGAAACTCCAAACAGTAAACTCTCTAAAATCTTTCCACATTATCCTAGTGATCTTGGCAGATGCATTTCTACAAACACTTGGAATTCCCTGTTAGCCATTTCTGAGCTTTCAAGCAAACCCAGGAGTTGCTGGTCAGCAGACAGGGCCCTGTCTAGCTGATTGAATCACGGGGTGTGGGACACCCACGAAACAATACTGCTTTGGAGTGCAGTGTGTAGGGCCGATGGTGAGACCGCGGGACTTTGTGCTAAAGATGTCGTTCTTGTGGCTCTGTGGACAACAGAACAAATGTTGTCTATTGCTGTGGCATCTTCATGAGTGCCGGTACACTTGAGTCGATTAATGTGACCATTGTGTGGTTTGAGTGCGCTACAACCTAGGGAACTCATCTTCCAGCACTGTATCACACATGTTCTGCTGTGGTCCACGGGGCCTCCGCTGGGTATTCTTTGGAAGTAGATGGCCAAGCCTCTCTTCCTGAAGTTCTGCTAAAACCGGTCCACCCTGGTGAAGAACTGGTGGGATAGCTTGCAGCAACACCCAGGCCACCACAGTAAAACAGGCTGACAGATGGCTTTTTCTGTTGCTGGTGATACAATTTCAACTCATGGTGACCCCATGTGTACCAGAGTAGACTTTCCTCTGAGGCACTTCTGGGCAAACACAAATGTTCACTCTTTCAGTTAGCAGCCAAATGTGTTAACCATTTTAACCCCTCAGTGACTCCACCCATACCCCACCACAGTCTATTCCCAATAAGCACAATCGCTTCATCCCTCTGCTTGAATTCCTCCAGACTCCTACCAGACCACGTGCGTCCCAACTGTTGGCTCTTGTACCCCACAGCACGTCTAGCCCTAGAACATACCATCTTCCTGGAGCACTCAGCCTGTCTTGCCACGCCTGGCTCCTTCTGATTCCCTCAGGGGAAGCAGCCTCAGCCCTCAGCTCTACCCACTCATGCCAGGCCCGGCCGTCTCTCCATGACATGCACCAGCCCCTTAAGTATCATGTGCGCTTGACTACATGCTTCTGTCTCTGCTAGAGGAAGGCGGGGACCGCTCAGTCCTGTCTACGACTGAGCACCCAGCATTCATTAGGGTGCTAACCGTGAGGAGTATGCTCAGTAAACACTTGATGAGCGAATCTATCAAATCCACTCTGTGCGCTTTCTGCTGTCTAACCAAATCTCTCATGGGCTCTTCACCGCGCCTTCACCTCTAGGTGCTAGGATTTTGCATGAGTCTGTTTGTCAGGCTAGTCTTTGCATCTCCCTCCCTCCCCTACCCCACCTGACACACATACCTATAGTAGGTGTTCAACAAATAGCATCAAAATGATTACCTCTTACCCAGCTAGGCCCTGATAACACCGGGAGAGAGACTTTGCTTTTCAAAAGGCGTTCTCTACTCACCCGTTGGTGTCCTCTGTTGACAGTGACCCCCCCTTGGCTAGTTTAATGTCCTCCTATGTGAACCGGTACTTTCTTACACAGTTCTTGATGGTTTTGATTTTTGTTTTTTCTGGGTGGGGAAAGAGGCACTCGCTTTCTTCAACTTTACAGCTCTCTTCCAACCACTTCAGACTTTGATCTCTTCTGTTGGAGGGAGCCTCTGACTTCTTGCTCTAATTTTCACTGAATTGGGGGCAGGGGCTGGCCCAGGATTTACTGGAACCCTGGGCCAACTCTCCCAATTGCTTCAGCACTTATCTTTCTTCAAGATTTCATCGCTTTCTTACTAAGCTTCATGTCGTTTCTTCAGAACAGATGCATAGAGAACACACTTTTGGAGTTCTTTTGTGCCCCAAGTGTATGGTTGAGAATTTGGCTGTACTATTGATGCTTTTGAGTTATGGTGTTGGAGGAGAATACTGAAAGTGCCATGGGCTGCCAGAAGAACCAATAGATCTGTTTTGGAAGAAGTGCAGCCAGAGTGCTCCTTAGAGGCCAAGATGGTCAAACTTCATCTCTCATACTTCAGACATATTGTCAGGAGGGACCAGTCGCTGGAGAAGGATATCATGTTTGGTAAGGTGGAGGGGTCAGAGAAAAAGAGGAAGACCCCCAACGAGCTGGATTGGCCAAGTGGCAGCATCAATGGGCTCAAGCATGGCAACAGTAGTGAGGTTGGCCCAGGATCGGGCAGTGTTTCGTTCTGCTGTGCATAAGGTCACTATGGGTCAGTACCAACTCGACGGCATCTAACAACAACAACGACAACACAGAATTCTCAAGTTATCTCCGTTGTTCTCCAGGTCAGTTTTTCTTGGTCTTTTTCATCCATGTGGCTGGCTTACTTCAAATGGCTGGCAATCTAGGGTTGACCACTGCTATTTAAGAATAGGAGCAGAGAAGCTGACCATGGGAAAGCTGTTTGAGGTGAGGTGGGTGACTTGGTGTGGCAGACTTTGATTCAGGGCAAGGGGTAAAAAACTGGCGGCCACTCTCAATTCCAGAAGAACACTGAGGCCATACTACCTGCTCCCATCCATGTTCCTGGAACAAGTTATCATACGACATTGAAAAGAGCCTTCTAACTTTCTGCCTTCAGGCTCTGGGCACAGGCTAGGGGGCCATACTCCATACTGGATCTGCCTCTGACTTACTTCACTGTGTTTAGCTAGCTCCTCACTTCCACCCTACATTCCATTTGTCTGTTCTAGTTCTGACCTCCTCTGCTTCAATCCCTCAGTGACACCACCAAACCAAAAGCTTCTATGGGGGTTTCATCAGCTACATGGTTGCAGGGAATCATTTCAGGGTTTTCAGCATCACGATCAAGAAAAGTGCAACATCAGCAGACATCCACTTCAGAGATGTCAGTTACAGGGCCATGAAATGGGGAAAAGTGGTGATCAAGCAGGGCTTGGTTGACATACAGGCCCAAACATCAATATCTGGTATGTTTTCCTGCATGTTTATCACTTCTTCTTCAGCAAGGGGTATCCTGCGGAAAGCAGTACAATTCTTATCTTCCATGAGTGAGACCCAGGCTTGGTTCTCGGCCAACGCACTTTAGGCACAACCATTCCATTAGTCAGTGAAGGCTTGTGTGTTGCTATGATTCTCAGGGTTTCAGCGGTGCTTCCAGACTAAAATGGATTAGGAAGAGTACTTCCTAATGGATTAGGTGATGTACTTCCTAAACTCAGCCAATGGAAATGCCATGGAGGACAATGGCCTGAGCTCCAACCAATCTAGGGGACAAGCAGTGTTTCATGCCTCTGTGTAGGCACCGTCTTGAATTAGAGGCCGACTCATTGGTAGGTGATAGATAGCAAGAGTAACCTTAGGGACAAAGGTGAATCTCAGAATTCTCCTGAATCCCTACCAGATCTTGCCACATAAAATAGGAAGTCATTAAATAACTTGACAGTAGAAACAGTCTGTTAGAATGGGCCCCATTTCCATATCCACTGGCATTCTAAGAACAGGAACTACACGGATCCAATCACTCATTTTCTTTGTTACATTAATAGGCCATCAAAGGCTCTCACAGATTCATCAGGCATATTCTTGCATTGAAGACACTTGCAGGCTTGAATGCATTTCTGTTTGGTGTTCATCAAACTCAAGATATGTAATCAAGTGACAGTTCATGGACAAATGACCCACGTCAAATGACACTGGTTACTAGTGTGTATTAGTGGAAAAGGTATTAAACAAAACCAGGTATATGCGGATCTGTCCACAGTCAAACAGGAGAACGGTAAGTCATCAAGACTCACCCACTGCATGTCAGTAGTTCCAGATAAAAGTAATGTGGACTAAAGGGTTATCAACTTGATTTCTTTGCTCCTAGATGCCAACAGTAGGAATCATTAATGCTGGTGGGGCTTCTGATTTATAGGGCTAGCTGAAATATTACAGCATTTCTGCTGCTTCTTCTCTCTCCCACTTTTATGAGCATTATTAAGTTTAATTTCAGCATGTTAAGTAATTTGTGACTCATTGGATTAAACTTAACTCATTCCTTATACAAACAAAGTAAAATGGTGACTCCATGGTTTTGGTTCTGGTTTGAATTAGCCTGTTGTTTGGAGCTTAGTGGAACTGATTCAAAAATGTCATTTTGGAAGCTTCCATTCTTCCATCTCTACTAAGTAGTCACTGTGTACCTCGCGATTCCCAGAATTCCTTCTGCTATCCCAACACAGACAAATTTATAGCTAAGGGGAATATGCTCTCAAGTCGTGACAATATTTCTGCAAGTGCTGCCTTACATAAAATGTGGGTATTTACATTTTAGTCCTTTAACATTATACAATTAGATCAACAAGTAGATGGATATAAACATATACTCCTGTTTTTGTTGTTGTTGTTGTTGTTAGTATATTATTATTCTCTTTAACCACATTTCTTTGTCTTACTTATTCACAAGTAATACAAGAATCCAGAACACTCCATTTGGGAATTCCTAAAATCAGAAGTATTTTATTTGCATTTAATTTGTTGTGACCTTATTGAAGTACTACTGATGTGGCACTATGGGTTAATGCACCAGACTGCAAGGTTGGTTTGAACTGCAAGGTAGGTGCTTTAAGTTCACCAGCTGCTTCTCGGAAACTGTATGTATACAGGGTCACTATGAATCCAAACTGACAACAAATTCTGCTTCAGTATTCGTTGCCAACACCATAATTCATATGCACCAATTCTTCTTTGTTCTTCCTTATGCACTTTCCAACTTTCACATACATATGAAAAGATTGAAAATACCATGACTTGGGTCAGATTCCCCTTAGTACTCAAAGTGACATCTTTGTCTTTTAACACTTTCAGGAGGTCTTTTGCAGCAGATTTACCCAGTGAAATGTATTATTTGATTTCTTGACTGCTGCTTTCATGGGTGTTGATTGTGGATACAAGTAAAATGGAATCCTTGACTTGTCGTCCTTTCTTTCACTTAGCATAACGTTGTTTATCGGCCCAGTTGTGAGAATTTCCATGTTACATTGAGGTGTAATACATACTGAAGGCTGTAGTCTCTGAGCTTCATCAGAAAGCACTTTAAGTCCTCTTCCCTTTCAGTAAGCAAGGTTGTGTCATCTACATATCATAGACTGTGTTAATGAGTCTTAATCCAATCCTAATGCCACATTATTCTTCACAGAACCCAGCTTCTCTGATTATTTGCTCAGCATACAGAGTCCACAAGTAATACTGAATAGACCACGGACTTGCAAAAGAATAAACAAATGTGTCTTGGAAGAAATACAGCAGAATTTTCCTTAGGAGGGAGGATGGTGACTTTGTCTTAAGTATTTTGGATATATTATGTCGAGGGAAGGTCCCTGGAGAAGGACATGGTGCTTGGTAAAGCAGAGTGTCAGCAAAACAGAATAAGACCCTCATTGAGACAGACTCACAGAATGGCTGCCACAGTGGGCTCAAACCTAGGAACAACTGTGAGGACGGAGCACAACCACGTAATGCTTCCTCCTGCTGTATACAGGGCTGCTGTGAAGCAAAACCAACTCAACATCACCAAATACCACCACCACCAATTCTGACTAATGAAGACCTGGATGGTACAAATGTTTGTACTTGGCTACTAACTGAAACTTTGGTGGTTTGAATTCATATAACAGAGCCATGGAATAAAAGGGTAAAAGCTTGGCAACCTGCATTCCAAAATTACTATTACTGAAAACCCTATGGAATGCAGTTGTATTCTGACACACACAGGGTCACCAGGGGTTGGAGTCAACTCCGCAGCAAAAGGGACTGTTGGTTTCACCACCTTTCTGGTTAGTCTATGGTAGCTTGGATGTTGCCGTGAAGCTGGAAGGTATGCCGCCAGTATTTCAAATACCAGCAGGGTCAGCGATCCTGGGCAGATTTCGGAAGATTTTCCAAATGAAGACAGACTGGGAAGAATGTCCTGGCAATCTGGTTCCAAACTGAGTAAGTGAAAGGGTTCTGGATCACCA
>NW_006408702.1:1558762-1573013 GCF_000296735.1 Chrysochloris asiatica
AGAGGAGTACATCATGTTTAGCGATGCAGCAGGTCCACGAAGGTGAGGAAACCCTTGCTGAGATGGACTGGTACAAAAGATGCAGGATGGGCTCACACATTCTGCTGGTTGTGAGGATGGTCCAGGACCAGGGAGTGTGCACTGGATGGCTGAGATCCCGAGGTTTTCACTGGCTGATTTTCAGCACTAGATCATCAAGCCTTTTGTCCTTGTTCATCTTAGTCTGGAAGCTCCACTGAAAGCATTCAGCATCTGAGCCCCATGGCTAGTGAAGGTGCACGAGGAACACTGGCCAGGAACTGAGCCTAGGTCGGCCTCATGGGAAGTGAACCAGGCAAGAAATGTAACGATGGTGCCAGTGGTGGCGGCACGGTGATGGACTCAGGGAGGGGCATGCGTTCCAAGGTCCTTTCCATCACACCCAAGTGCTGAGCAGGCTCCGGTTTGATGGAGACCCAACGGCTGATTTGAGTCGCCATACTCTGAGCCACATGGTGTCTCTGTTTCATTGACTCACACCTTGAAGGCTTCTCCTTCATAGCACAGATAAGATTCTCTAGTTGCAAAGGCTGCTATTAGAACCCAGGTCAAGGAAGGAGCCACGGTCAAGGATCACTAAGAACTGAAATGATATCCAGCCAGCAATACAAAGTGTGCTTGCCAGAGAATCTCAGGATTCTTAGAGAGGCTTCCATGTTGGCAAGAGCACAGCAGCAGATGAGGGGGAGCCCAGCTGGCCCCACTCTAAAGGGTAAAGTGCTCTTCCTCAGGACGTTGTTAGTGGAGGAATGTGAGCCATGTTATCTCAGCACACTGCATCTACAATGGCCCGAGGGTGTCACCGAGTAAGGAAACAGGCATTACAAGTGGCTGACAGCAACTTACAAAGAAATGTCAGCAACTGGCTGTTTTCACAACAATAAGAGCTCTGCTTATACTACCCAAGGGACAGGGTCCTGCTCAATCCCATGGGCCCCTTGTCACCAGTCATGGCATCCTTCTCTGGGGAGACAGCTTGCCAAGATTCGTGAGCGCACGTGCTTACCACTGCACATGTCCAAGTTTGATAACTAAATTAGGCAGGGCTGAGGGAGTCTGGACACTGTCTAGTTTTCCCCGCCCCCGAAAAATCCCAGCTGTGGACTGATTAGGAGTTTGCAGACAAAAAAAGAGAAAATCTATCCACTAGGTGTGGACCAGCTGCAGCAGGAATATCTGGACAATTATTCTGTTTCTGTGTCTTCTGCCTTCCACACACTCAGCCACACACTGAACACCACCACTCTGGGCAAAGCGGCTGGGGCCTGAGTCTGCAGTTGCTCTCTGGCACAATCGCAGTGAGTTGAGGGCCAGAGGCAGGGTCTCTGCTTGTGCCCTCCAACCCTGAAATGGATGCGTGTGGTATTTCTGGGTTTGAGGTGTCAACTTTGGAAGCTATGGAGACATCAAAGCATAAATAGCCACACGTTTTCAAGAAACGTTTCCTCTTTTTGCCAATGAAAACAGGAGGCCCCCGCAGCAGCCCTGGGTATAAGAGGGCTTTGTTCAGCTTCACCCAGGAACCAATCAATGGAGGCCAAATAGGGAAGCTCTAAGGTCCAGGAAAAGACATGGCTGTCCTTCTCTGACAAAGGGTTGGCTGGGCCAAACTGACACTCTCAACCCTGCTCTGCCTGCCAGCTAGTCTCCCACTCTTTCATTCTCTTCGGCTTCCTCTCTGATGGGCACAGAGGCAGCAAGCCTGGCCACAGGGAGGCCAGGGAGCAGGGGTCTGGGAATGGGGCTGGAGGGTTCTGGGAGCCTGTCTGCAGAGCTAGCTGAGCTGGGCCATCAGGAAGCAGGCTGCATTTGACATAGGGAGTCCTGGTGTGGCACCGTGGGTTAATGCGCCAGACTGCAAAGCCGTTTGAAATGCAAGGTCGGTGGTTCAAGCTCACCAGCTGCTCCTCGGAAATACCATGGGTCGGAACCGACTCAATGGCACTTAACAACAGCAGGGTGGTATCACCCGAGTGATACCAGCCCTCAAGGTCTTACCATCTCTTGATTCCCCACCCAACATCTGAAAGTGCAGTGGGACATCAGTAGGAGGCGGCTACCTGAGCTAGCGTGGCATGTCAGTTCACGCAGGTGAAGTAGGTTCATGCAGGTGCAGACGCAGGCAGAGCAGGTGTCTCCTCCTCCCTCCCCTCCTCTCCTCTTCGCCTTCCTTCCTCCCAAACCCTCTCTGTCTTTCACGCCTTCTCTTCCTCCCCTGCTTTGCCCCCCTTTGCCTTTTCAGACACATTTATCATTGTTTGAATGAGTTCCAGATAGATGGGTTTGGAAGTAGATTCCAGTGGGCAGAGTGTTGTTGTTGTTGTTAAGTGCCTTTGAGTCAGTTCCATCTCACAGTGATCCTGTATAGGGTTTCTAAGGAGCGGCTGGTGAGCTTGAACTGCCGACCCTGTGGTTCAAACTGACCTTACAGTCCAACGCATGAACCCACAATGGCCCATCAGGACTCCGTGGGTATATTGTTCCCCTAAATCAGGAATATTCACCTTGCCAGGCCCTACCTGTAAAGGAAGCTGCTGAGTCCTGGCGTGTCCTTTGTACCTAATACAGTACAGCTTATCCCAAACCATACGCTTGCTTACTTCCCAAACTCACCTTTATATTCTACCTGGCCTTTTCTTTGTCATGATGTGTAAAGCTACTTATTTTGTTTGTTGAGATGGCCACATGGCCTCTACTTGCCTCCTCAGCTAAGGTCAGCATGGCTAGTGGCAGAGGCCCCAGGAAGGTCTGACACGCCACCAAGTGCTATGCCCAGCACTGACTGTAGGGGGCAGCACCATCAGAACCTTCTGAGAAAATCCACTCCCTCAAGGGCTCCGAGGCCTCACTGCCCACCCCAAGCCCATTCTGGGGGAGGGCATCCTCCTCTCCAAGGCCCCCACCAAGTCACAGGAAAAGCATGTCACCTGGCATCTGCCGTGCACGCAGAGGTCCATCTCGTAGGGCCCGCAGGGTGTGCCATCCAGGACCCTGTCGGCCACCAGCAGTGGGGACTCCTTCCCGAGGGGTGAGCAGTAGAGTTCACAGGGCTTATCTGGGGAGGGAAAGATCGGGGGATATTTACGTGGGAATGAGGACATGGTCACATACAGGTGTAGGTGTCCGTGTGAGATGGGCAGACCAGAATGAAAGGGAAACTGCATGCCCATCCCTGGGATCACCCAGAAGGAGGCGAAGGGGAAAGACACAGATAAGAAGAGTTCTGTGGGGTTTCAGACTCCTTTGTTCCTAAACTCTTAACCTTTGCAAAGGACAGCATATGTCTTCTCACAAGGCTTCACGAACATTCTCCTGTGTGCTAACCTCAAAGGATGTTGGTTGTATTTGAAGAGTGCACCCAGGAGCAACCCACCGTGGGAGTAGGCAAGGAGGGAAAGGGAAAGGAGCTGGGGGCAGGCTCTATGGCTTTTTCTAAGAACTTTAGTGTCTCCCAGTTGCTGATGAAGAATTGGAGAGCTGTGAAATGTGGCAAGAAGGTGCTGGAAGAATCCAGACAGGATAAAAGTACAAAAAGGAAACATAGGGAACTCCAGAACAAACTGTAAGAGCCGCAGCATGGGCAGAATGGAAACCCAGGTTTCTGCTGCCCCTTGAACTGCCTGAGTGTCCAGAACACGTGAGACTCTCATGCCTTTGTCCAACCTGCTTTCTCGGCCTGCAAACCCTGCCTGCACTTGGCCTTCTGGAAAACTCTTATCACCCCGGATGCTTCCACTCCAGTGTTCTCTCCTTTCATGCCGTCTTTGTCCAGGGTGGGACAGTCATCTTTTGGAGCAAAGACAGCCCCTGCCATTATCCTGTGAGCCTGCAGTGGTTTGAACAACTCCCAGATACACAGTAATCTCTTATAGGGAGGATTCCTGTGGCACTGTAGGATCAGCACTGGTCTACTAACTGCAAGGTCAGCAGTTCAAATTCACCAGCTACTCCTTGGAAACCCTATACAGGGCCACTATGAGTCAGTACTGACTCAATGGTATTTAACACCAGTCCACTGCTGCTTAAAAAAGACGTGTACTATGAATAAGTAATTGATCTTGCAAAATTCTACCATGTGATGTCCAGTATCATTTATATCACCATATTTTCCAACTACTGTTCCTTCCTATTTGTTTCCAGTAAATAACATCCTGATAAATAGAAAAATGACTGAAATTATCAAAGACTTAATTTTTCTTGGATTCATGGAAGCAGCAGTCAAGAAATCAAACAACGTAACGGCATTAAACAAATCTGCTGCATAAGACCTCTTTAACGTGTTCGAGAGCAAAGATGTCAGTCTGAGCACTCCAATGTGCCTGCCCCTAGCCATGGTGTTTTCAGTAGCCTCATGTGCATGTAAAAGCTGGACAGTGAATAAAGAAGGCCAGAGAAGAATTGATGCATTTGAGTTATGGTGCTGGAGAGGAATATTAAAAGTACAAGGGTGACCTATACTCATGGATGTAGCAGCTCAAAATACCAATTGAGAGGCATGGTGACTTCACATAAAGAATCAATGCTATCCCTTCTATATACAGGGTAGATAGGGACGGGCAACTTAGACATTGGCTACCTAAAATGGGAGGGGGCTATAAAGGCATGAAGTGACTGGCTTACAAGTTTTCGAGAGGGAATTTCGTTTCAGAGTGTTCAGGAGAAGGTAGAACCCACACTGAATAGTTTTCATATTGTCTAGATGGGTCTGGTGAAAGGAGATAGGGATAAGATTCCTATGATTCAATAGTAATTGTTATCATGACTAATTGCAACTGTCACAACTGTAAAGGTAGAAGTTTTGTAACACAAAGCAGGGGATTAGTTAATCTTACATATCAGGAACAGAGGACCGACAGTAGGACCATCAAGGGAGAAGAGCATGAGCAGAATGTGGGACCCTATCCAGAGAAGCAGCGACACCAGAGATGGAGGCGGAGATGGGGACATGGAGAGAGGGAGCAGCTGAGGACTCTAGACTCATGGAAAGAGAAAGCTGTGTGCTGGCAGTCAGGAGGCAGGCTTGCAGAATGTGCCATTTGGCTGTTTAAATGATTATATATTCCTGAGTGTTTTTGTGTACACTCAAAAAAAAAAAAAAATCACAGGGAATAGAAGCAAATACTGTTGAATGATGATGCATGGAGGAGATTGTAATCATTGTAATGACATGAAATACGATAGGATCAGTGTAAAACTGATGTTCTCCCATGTAAACTATCACTCAATTCACAATAAAAACTTTTTTAAAAAAAAGTACAAGGAAGCCCTGGAGTGGTATTATAGGATAAGCAGTCGACTGAAAGGTCAGTTTGAACCACAAAGTTGATGGTTCAAATTCACCAGCTGCTCCTCAGAAACCCTATACAGGGTCACTGTGAGTTAGAACCAACTCGACAGCACTTAACGACAGGGACTACCAGAAGAACAAACAAATCTGTGTTGGAAGAAGTACAGCCAGAATGCTCCTTAGAAGCCAGAAGGGCCAGACTTTGTCTCTCATACTTTGGACATGTGAGCAGGAAGGACCAGTCCATGGAGGACATCATGCTAGATAAAGTGAAGGGTCAGTGACAAAGAGGAAGAACCCAATGAAATGGATTGCTATGGTGTTAGCAGTAATGTAACACTTGTGAGGACGTGCAGGTCTGACAGGCAACGTTGCCTTCTGCTGTGTGTAAGGTTGCTATGAGTTGGACTCGATTCGACGGCACTGAACAAAAATAGTCCATTGTTGCAACCATTGTGTCTTTTGCGTGCCCTCAACTTGGGGACTTCTAGCACTATATTGGACACTATTCTGTTGAGCTCCACTGAGCTTTTATTGGCTGATGTCCAGAAGCACATCACCAGGCCTTTCTTCCTATGTCTCTCTTAGTTTGGAAGCTCTACTGAAACCTTGAACCAGAGACCCTGACGGTATCAGACATACTGGTGACATAGCGTCAAGCATGGTAACAACACAGAAGTCACCACAGTACAATACACTGAGAGATTCCATTCTGACAGATGAATTTTAATTACTTTTAAGACACAAAGCTGACTGGATGGCGATCTGTGTGCCAAGGCGGGGCCCACACTTTGATCTGTTCACAAGAGTAGAGTGGATGGAGGTCACTTGCTTCCCAGGTCAGCAAATGGAAGATGTTTCTCCCCATGAATGTACCCCATACACATGCACACACAGGTCCCTCCCACATGTGGGGAGAGGTGAGCAGCAAACAGAGTCTAGGGACTTGCAGGTCTCGTGGATAGGACACAGCAAACATGGGATGGGGCAGGATTGGAACAGTCTAGGCGCTTTCCAGCAGAGCAGGCAGGGCGTGCTCTGGGAGAAGGTGCCATGCTGGCCGGCTGGGGTGTGCTGACCTGAGCAAGTGGCTAATGGGAGGACAGCCCTACGAGACCCATATGTAACTGAGTGCAGGCTCCGGAGGCTCATCTGACAAGATTTTTCAGGTGCTCTTTGAGAGGTTCTTAGTGAGCATTCAGTGGGTACCTGAAAGAGGGGTAGCTCCCTCCAATCTGCTCCATACCCCAGATTGCCCCTAACGTTTCACTGTGAAGAAGGAAAACTATGGGTTGTAATTACTATTAGACTGAAATGCTGGCTTAAATCCAGGGAGTATCCTAGCTTAAAGGTGATTTATTTAATATCAGTAATAATGATGATGAGGGTAGGAGCTATGATTGAATTGTGTCCCTGAAAAGCTACGTTGAAGTCCAAACCCCAGTGTTTGGAAACAGGGTCTTGGCACATGGTATCCGTTACCATGAGATCATACTGAGCAGTGTGGGTCCTAGTCCCACCAGAGTGGTGTCCTTATAAAAATGGAGAGGAGACACAGAAAGATCAAAGGAAATGGCCATGTGGCAATGGAGCTAAGGTGCAGCAACAAGCCCAGGAACGGCTGGGACCCTCAGAGCAGGGAGCTAAGAAAGGGTCTTCTACTAGAGCCTGCAGACAGCATGGCCTGCAGACCCCCTGAAGTTGAATTTCCTGCTTCCAGAACTGAGAGGGAAGATTTCTGTTCTGGTGATGACAATTATAAGTAATTGTATTTATTGAGTGTATATTATGCGCCTGTGTTCCTATCTTACAGACGATCACATGGGGCTCACAGAATGTGTGTTGCTGCCCAACGGCCCTCAGTGGGAAGGTCAGACCCACTCCGTGCCATTCGCTCCTCTCTTTCCTAAGGAGAGGTTGCATCTGCTTTGTTTGGAGAATCATAAATAATGCTCTCTGCCATCACTGTCTACCCTTCGAGCAGAGAGGAGAACAACAGAGTCAGAAATATGGATGAAAGAGTCACGTGGATTTTGGCAGAGATGAAAATGGATGTAGGCAAGGAAAGAGGCTGCTTTGCGGAAGAGAGGCTGTTCCTATGGGATCTTGGTGTGAGTATCAGACAAGTGAGGGTCTCTGGGGTCTCCAAAGCAGGAGGACCCAACCCCAGATGGGGTTACTTCAGCCATGGTCTCTAAGCATAAATGCACAGTGGACTCTGCCCGTGCTGACTCTCCCACCTGCAGACAATGCCTTCCATGGCATAGTCACCCAGGGACACCAGGCTCTAGAACTGATTCTGGAGTTGGGTCTTCCGTACTTGGCTTTGCAAGAAATCCATTTGCCCATCTCCTTTCTTGAGAACGCTTCCCTTCTCAGAACTCAAAGGAGCCCTGGTGGCGCTGTAGGATACGCACTGGGCTGCTAACCTCAAGGCTTGCAGTTCAAATCCACCAGCTATCGAGAAAGATGAGGAGAAACATCAGGCTCTCTGCTCCTGTGACTACGACAGTCTTGGAAGCCCTGTATGTAGGGTTGCTGTGGGTTGGACTCAACTTGGCGGGTTTTCAGAATTCAGGGCACACCACGCTTCCAAAGGGACTAAGAAGAACTTCCTCACACTTGAGCCAACAGAGGAGGCTCAGAATCCCTCATCATTCTCTGAAACATTTCCCTCTCCAGATTGCCTGAAGTGGGAACTTAATCTCTAGGATGAATACAAGAAAGACCCTGGGAAATGATATGGTTCTGGGATTTACCCTTGTCCACCCGCTTACATCACTGTTGTTGTTAAGCGCCGACTCACAGTGATTTCTGTATACGGTTTCTGAGGAGCAGCTGGTGGGTTTGAACTGACTTTGCGGTTCAGTACTTACCTTCCAGAGCCACACCAGGACGCCACTTACAGTACCAGCAGCATGTTACTGCTAGTTGCCGTCAAAACAGATGCAACTCATGGGGACCTTATGCATAACGGAACAAAACTCTGGCTGGTTATGCACCATTTTCATGCCTGAATCCACTGTTGTGGCTCCATCCCAATGAGGATTTCCAAACATGATGTCCTTCGCCAGGGACACATTTTCCTGATGACATACCCAAAGAAACAAGGTAAGCCTGGCCATCATAGTCTTTAAGGAGAGTTTCAGTTTTATTTCCTCTAAGACTGATCTGTTTGTTCTTCTAGTCGTCCACAGTAGAGTCCTGGTCTTCAATAACACCACCATTCAAATGCAATGATGCTTCTCGGTCTTCCTTCTATATTTTCCAGCTTTTGCATACACGTGAGACATTTGAAAAGCCCATGGCTTAGGTCAGGCTCACCTTAATCATCATGGTAACATGTTTACTTTTCAGAACTTTAAAGAGGTCTTTTCCAGCAGATTTGCTCAAAGCAATATGTCATTTGATTTCATGATTCCTGTATCAACAGATGATGACTGTTCATCACAGTTGAATAAAATCCTTAACAATTTCAGTATTTTCACCATTTATCATTATACTGCATGGATGATTATATCTTAAACATTATATGTTGTTTGTTGTTGTTAAGTGCTGTTGTTGTTAAGTCCTGCGCCATCCCCTATATAGCGTTTCCAAGGAGTAGCTGGTGAGTTTAAAGCGCCGACTTTGCAGTTCAACCTGACCTTGTGGTCCAGCGTTTTACCCTACAGTGGCACACCATATAACCTTGTACCCCATGGAAAAGAAGTTTAGAGTTTCATCTTACCTGGCTGATGTGTACTGAGATAAAATTCTGAGCGGAGCTAAGCAAGCCAGGGCAGGTCCTAGAGTCTCATCGTTGCCCTGTTGGCAGGATTTATACTTGGGTGACAGACAGGGTCAAGAGAAAGACTCAGGGGCCCATAGGCCACAAGATCACATGAGCCTAAAGAATTGCCCTTTCTTTACTGGCAAGCTCAGCTGGTTGGACCACTAGGGCCACGTGACTACAGGTGAACCAATCAGTCTCTCCTGGGAACTTGGTACTGAAATCTAGAAATGGATAGGTCATGCCTACTTGCTATTGGCAAATCACAAAGAAGTCTACATTTGCCTACCCACAATTCTGAACGACGAAAAGGCTCTGAGAATGCTTCTGACACTTGGTATCTCACGTCATGGGATTAGTCACGGGCAGAGACACTGATGCGTCTGATGTGGAGCACTGTCCGGGACCCCCCTGGGGTATCAGGTGATATGTGGTTGACACGTTATTGTTACCTTTCTAACACCTGTTGCTGTTAGGTACTGTTGAATCAGTTTCCGGCTCATGGCAACCCCATGCACAATAGAATAAAACATCACCCAGTCCTGCGCCATCCCCATGAATTAAGACTGGGACGACCCAGAGGGATTTCATTGGCTGAGTTCTGGGAGTCAAATGCCATTCTTTCTTTGTATCATTTCTCTGGAAGCTCCATGGAGACCTGTTGAACATCACAGCAACATGCTAAAACCTAGATGTCCCAAATTCTGTAACGTACCTGGCCCCAAAGTTATCTGGTAGGCGACTGTGGACTTTGTAAGAGATTCTGGGGTGCCGCTGTACCAGCCCATGTGTGGACAAGCTGTGAGAAAGTCAGCTTTCAGAGGAGGCTGGAGCAGGAGACTCAGGAACATGTGCTGCGAGGAGGTGAAGGGAAGGTCCTGACCAGGACCCAGCCGACACATGGCCACCTTCATCCTGGCCTTTGGGTCTCGTGGGGACAGAGAGCTCTGACCATCACACCTTCGTTCCCTGGAGGCGCAGACCTGGAGCCTCCTGGGATCCTTCCCTTTCTGCTGTGCTGGGGGAATGCGCCAGCACACCCAATCCTGGCCTTCTCCAAACTCTCCAACCTTCGATGGACACGTGGCCTGCTGGCTGGGGCAGGGAGGTCTCAACTCTTGCAGGCTTCCACTTAACGACATGCCACGGGGAAAGGAGGAATGGGGTGGGTTTGGAAGGTAGCCATCTAAATGGGTTTCTGTCTAAAGGCTTTTCCACTTAGAAATATTTTCTTAGGAGAGTCTTTGTCTTCTTTTTGGAGGTGGTGTAGATTTGCGGCCCCGAGTCCTCCCCTGGAAAATCTACCCTGTGAGATTTTTTTTTTTTTTTAACAGAAGAAAAATACAGCTTCCCCTTTCTTTAACTATGTGTCACTAGCCAAAGAATTCCGCAGTGATAGCAATCCTATGAATAGGGCAGTCATAGTGGGTTTCAGAAGAGCCCAGAGTCTAACCACAGGAATCGGTCCTATCAGGGCTGAGCTATCAGTGTGCCTTTTATGAACAAAGTTTTCAGCAGGACAGTTACAATCTGTACTCCCCATCCTGGCTTCTGAATTGGCTATTTATTATTTTGTTTTTAACCTTGTGAAATGAACCTTTAAAAATTGCGGGCTTCTGCAACCCAATATGCAAGATGTCATGACACTTCCAACCCCAAAAGGGGGAGTGTAAGAAGCTAGTCTTGAAAAACTCTGAACTTGGGGTTTTCCTGTCAAAGGCGACAACTATCCTACCCTTTCGCTGTTCTTCTAACAAGGCTGCACTTTTTAGATCAAAGGCTATGGTATTCCGGCTGTAGCGATTTATCACTGGTGCAGAAAGAAACAAAAAACAAGTGGGTAAAAAGACATTCTGAACCCAACGGGCACCCCATCTAGCATGGTGATGCGGCCAGGGGGCCCTTCCAGCATGGAGGGTCTGGGCAGGCGCAGTTTCAGTCACTGTGATGATAAGGAACGAGGAGTTCAGCGATCCAAAAGTGGTTGGAAAGTAAAACAGAAGTTTAAACTGGGCTTGGAGAAATTGGTGGAAACATAGACATTTAAACAGGATTTCTGCCTTGAATCAACGAGGCAGGAGAATTTAGAACTGAAACAAATGGCTAAGGAGAGAATAACAACAAATCCATGCACATAGTTGAGTGGAAATGAAACTGAGGTGAGTCTGTCTGAAGCCTGACCTTTTCTTGCTCCTGCAAAATGGGAAGATGCAAGACAGGCTCTAGAAACGTCTCTATTGGAAGTTCAGAAGAATGCCTCTTCTCATCAGAACCTGTTGCCGTCCTTTCTGGGGCCATCTCCTTCCGGACAAAGGGTCTGGATGGCCAGACCCATCTGGAAGCCTCCTACTCCCTCTGGCCAGGTGGAAAAAGAGGAAGAGGGCCCCCAGTTGCATGTGCCTTCAGTTGCTTACATCCCTCCTAGGAGACTGGTCTGCAGGGCAAGCTCAAGGTGTGAACGCTGTACCTCTCTTAAAGTCAGTTAGCTAAGCAACACTATCACATAACTGCCGACAGTGGTTTTTTGTTTTTTGCTGGCTTGTCTTAAAAGTTAATTCCTGGGGAGTAGCCTGAAACTTTAAAATGAGTCCACAGCGATGTGGCCAGACATTATTTATTAATATTGAGAATGTCTTCTATGCATCTGTCAGTTTGTCATACTGTGGTGGCTTGTGTGTTGTCATGATGCTGCAAACTATGCCACTGGCATTTCAAATACCAGCAGGGTCACCATGGTGGACAAGATCGAGTATTATTTAGAGATTCAGACTACAAAGAGCAACCCGATGATCTCCTTCTGAAAATCAGCCAGTGTTAGCTGACCTACTTGCTCTGGACATGCCATGAGGCAGGATCGATTGCTGGAGGAGGACGTCATGTTTGGTGACGCAGGGCTGGAAAAGTGAAGGAGAGCCCCAGGGAGATGCATGGGACCAGCCACACAAGGGACTTAAACATGCTGGTGATTATGAAGATGACACAGAACTGGGTGACATTTTCTTCAGTTTTACATAAGCTTGCCATGAGGTGGAGTAGACTCGGTGGCAGTTGGCTGTCTGTCTATCTTTCTTATCTATCTACCTATCATCTATGAGTCTTGGCAGAATATCAGGTCACGGTGTAGGCTTAATGCTGTGGTTCTCAGGCATTGTTCCAGTAATGCCTGCTCCTACCCTCGCCCAGTTATGACAAGTGAGCTGTGTACATAGTACAGACTATAGATCCCAGTGATTCTTCTCTGAGCGGCCAAACAGAAAGCTGATTACAGGAAAGAAACGGAAGATTGGGTACAAGAATGTCATTCTCCTGAAACTGCTTTAGAGGAGGCCTAAATTGTCAGGCTGCTCACTTCTGTACTTATCAAAATTCCCTCACCCTGCACCCGGAAGTCATGCTTTCTGTCTTGAAGGTCTGACAATAGCTGGTTATTTTCTGTGAGTTAATGTAACTCCACAAGGACCCGGGTCAGCCCCTTCTCCGGCCTTTCGTCAGCTGTATGAGCATGAACATGCCCTGAAGTTTGTCTAATAAATGAGATGATGTACACAGAGCTAACCTAACACAGGGCCTGTTCCACGGTACAACCAATTAACAGGAGCTCTGGCAGCATAGTGGCTACGAATCGGGCTGCGAACCGCAAGGTCAGGAGTTCAAAACTACCACCGGTTCCTCGGGAGAAAGATGAGGCTTTCTGCTCCCATAAAGATTTACAGCATCGAAAACCCTGTGCAGGGTCGCTATGAGTCGGAACTGACTCCACGGCACATAACAATAACAACAACAACCCCCTTTACAGCCGAAACTCTCATTCCCTGAAGATAAACAGAATTTTAGCTGCTGTAAACTTGGATTTAGGTCATGGGGAGTCCTAGCTCCAAAACTCAAACATCGTAAACCCTACATGTACAGGACAGACCACTGAGTGTGTGTCAGCCACTAGAAATGTCGGCATGAAGGGCTTGGAAAAAACACATGACTTGCAGTTATCATTTTTCAAAAAATTGTAAACTAGTCCCTATATTTCCCCAAATACCCCAGTCAAGGGGCAAGAGAGTGAATCCAAAATAAGGCAATAGAGAGAAAAAAACAAAACAAACATCAACCCTAGAAACTGACACAAGCAGATATACAGTCCAATGTCCTGCTCTGGAAGGGCCTCGTGCTTGCACTGTTTGTCCTGTGCCCCTAAGCATGTGGCTTGGGGACAGGCAGCTAACATACCCGCCACTCTGAGAAATGTGTGTGTGTGTGTGTGTGTGTGTCTAGTGGAGAATGGGGAAACAGCAAGACTCTGTTCTGTTCCCTGCCTCCACAGCTGTTGCTTTGGGAAAGCCTCAGAGAAACAAAATTCAAGCCCACTTGTTAGTTCATGGCTGACTGGAATGCCCTGGTTCTCTTGGGTTAATGGAGAAGTACCCTTTGAGTTTTCCAGAGATTGTTAAGCTCTTAGGGGAGATGGGAGGGAGGTCATATGCCTTTACCATCAAGCACCACAGCGGTCAGCAAGCCCTTCCTCTTGCTGCTCAGCCGGTCATGGGTCTGGCACTGCTGGTCCCGAAAGCTGGGCAGGCCCTTAGGGCAGGGCAGATTTTCGCAAGCTGTGTGCTCTACGCTGGCTCCCATGCAGTGTGTGCCTCCAGGCCCGGGGCTAGAAGGAAGAAAAGGGTGTGTATTAGCCAGACTGTGATGTGGAAATTGTAGGGTGCTCTGTTGTTTTTATGTCTTTTGGGAGGAGGAGGGGCTGGGGCAAGGTTTCCAAAGCAATTCTCTCTGCTCTTGCCGACAGACCATATCTCAGACATCCCAGACCCACGCTGACAGCCTTTGCAAGTAAGTCAACAGACTGCAAGAATCGTAAATCAAGGTCATCTGGAAATAGAATACAGTGAGCGTCAGTTCAGTGGAGTTCACAAATCATGCTTTGTGTCTGAGCTTAAAACTTGACCATCTGAAACACTACACACCTTGTGTGGGATTTTTGGTGTTTTTTTGTGTGTGGGGAGGGGGCTTCTATGAAATGAAGTGGTTTAAATGGCTCTTTAGTATACTCCGAGCAGCTCTGGTAGCGTAGTGGTTACGAATTGGGCTGCGAACCTTAAGGTCAGCAGTTTGAAACTACCAGCTGTTCCGTGGGAGAAAGATGAGGCTTTCTG
>NW_006408702.1:1573113-1576673 GCF_000296735.1 Chrysochloris asiatica
TCTGCTCCCATAAAGATTTACAGCCTCGAAAACCCTGTACAGGGTCGCTATGGGTCGGAACCGACTCGACGGCACTTAACAACAACAACAAGTATACTCTGCACCACTCGTGTTTGAAGTCACTGCAGTGACTTGTGTGTTGCTGTGCTACCGGAAGTGATGTCAGCAGCATTTCAAATACCAGCAGGGTCACCCAGAGTGACCATGTAATCAGCAGAGTTTCAAAGACTAGAAAGAAAGGCTTAGTGATCTATTTACAAAAATGAGTCACTAGAAACCCTACTGATAACATCATTCGATGGTCCAACATAGAGATAGAAGATGGTCCCCTAAATTTTTAGGCATTCAAAATGCAGTGCCCACAACAACGAACTCAAACATCCACATGATCAAGAAGACGTCAGAACTAGGCCAACCTTATTCTGTTGTATATTGGCTCATCATGAGTTGAAGGCCCACTCATCTGTCAGTTTGTAGTTCTCTAGTAGCTTGGGCATTGTGATGATGCTGCCATGCTGCTGGTGTTTCAAATACCAACAGGGTTACCCATGGTGACCAAATTTCAGTGGAGAATCCAAACTAAGGTGAAGGAACAGGTGGTCCACTTCTGAAGGATTAGCCCCCTGAAGATCTTATGATGCATCAGAACATCGTCTGATACAGTGCCAGAAGATGAGCCCCCCTCAGGCACTCAAAGTATGGCTGGGAAAGAGGTGCTTCCTCAAAGTAGTCTCAACCTTAATGACATGGATGTAGCAAAGTTTTGGGGACCTTCATTTGCTGATGGGGCACAACTCAAAATGAAAAGAAACAGCTGCAAACATCCATTAACAATCACAATGCAGAATGAATCTAGGAATATTGGAGAACATTAAAAATGACATGGAACAGGTAAAGATCAATATACTAGGTATTAGTGAGGTGTAATGGACAGGAATTAGCCATTCTGAGTTGGACAATCATATGGCTTATTATGTTGCAATAACAAATTAAAGAGAAATGGCATTGTATTCATCATCAAGAAGAATATTTCAAGATCTTGAAACACAAGGCTGTCTGTGATAGGATAGTATCTATATGCCTAAAAGGAAGACCAGTTCATACCACTATTATTCAAATTCACACACCAACTACTAAAGCCAATGATGAAGAAATTGAAGAATTCTACCAACTTCTTCAGTTGGAAACAGAGTAAACATGCAATCACGATGCACTGAAAATTACATGTGAATGTGAAAGTTGGAAATGAAGAGGAGAGATTCATAGTTGGAAACTATGACTTTGCTGACTGAAATGGTGGTGGTGTTGTTGTTAGGTGCCAACTCATAGCGACCCTATGGACAACAGAGCGAACCACTGCCTGGTCCTGAACCAACAATGAGCCTATTGCTGCTGCCACTGTGCCAATCCTTCTTGTTGGTGGTCTCCCTCTTTATTGCTGACCCTCCACTTTACCAAGCATCATGTCCTTCTCCAGATACTGGTCCCTCTCGTAGCATGTCTGAAGTATGAGAGATGAAGTCTGGCCATCTTGGCTTCTAAGGAACATTTTGGTTGCATTTCTTCCAAGACAGATTTGTTCATTCTTATGGCAGTCCATGGTACTTTCAATATTCTCTTCCAACACCAAAACTCACATGTATCAGTTCTTCTGTGGTCTTCTTTATTCATTGTCTGACTTCCACATACCTATGAGGCTACTGAAAATACTATGGCTTGCATCAGTTGCACTGTAGTCCTCAAACTGACATCTTTGCTCTTGAACACTTTAAAGTGGTCTTGTGTAGATTTACCTAATGTAAGACTTTCTTGACTGCTGCTTCCATGAGTGTTGATAGTGGATCCAAGAATAATGAACTATTTGACAACTTCAATTTTTTCTCTATTTATGCTATTTACTGGTCCAGAGGTGAGGATTTTTTGTTTTCTTTACACTGAGGTGCAACCTATATCAGAGGTTGTGGTCTTTGATCTTCATCAGTAATTATTTTAAGTCCTGTTCATTTTCAGGAAGAAAGGTTGTATCAACTGCATACTTCAGGTTGTTAATGAGATTTCCTTCAATCCTGATGCCACGTTCTTCTTCATATAATCCAGTTTCTCTGATTATTTGCTCACCATATAGACTGAATAAGTATGGTGAACACACAGAACCCTGGTACACACCTTTCCAGATTTTAAAACAATGCAGTGCCCCTTTGTTCTGTTCTGTTTTGCCTTTTGGTTTACATAAAGGTTCCTCATGAGCACAGTTTAGTGTTCTGGAATAGTCATTCACCACAATGTTGTCCATAGCTTGTCATGATCCACACAGTCAAAAGCCTTTGCATAGTTAATCAAAAAGAGGTAAACATCTTTCTGGCATTCTCTGCTTTCAGCCAAGAGCCATCTAACATCAGCAATGATATCCCTTGAAACACGTCCTCATCTGAATCCAGCTTGAAACTTTGGCAATGCCTTGTCAATGTACTGTTTCAGCCATTTAAAAATTATCTTTAGAAAAATTTACTTGCATGTGATATTAAGGATATTGTTCAATGATTTTCTCATTCCATTGGGTCAATTCTCTTTGAAATGGACAGTTCCATTCCATTCCAAAGTTGGCAATTCTATTTCAAAGTTGGTCAGGTAGCTATCTTCCAAATTTCTTGGCATGAGTGAATGCCTCTAGTGCTGCATCAGTTTGCTGAAAGATTTCAATTTGTATTCCATCCATTTCTGGAGCCTTGTTATTTGCCAAAGCCTTCAGTGTCATTGGCTCTTGATGATCTGTTACTTCTAGAAATGGTTGAACATTGGCCTTTTCTTTTTGGTACAGTGACTCTGTATTCCTTACATCTTCTTTTGATGCTTTCTGCACCATTCAGTCTTGTGTCCATAGAATCCTTCAGGATTTCAAGTCAAGTCTTGATTTATTTCCTCAGATCTTTCAGCTTGAGAAATGCTGAGCATGTTCTTCCCTTTTGGTTTTCTAACTACAGGTCTTTGCACATCTCATTATAATATTTGACTTTATCTTCTCGAGCTACCCTTTGAAATTTTCTGTTCAGCTTGTTCACCTCTTCATTTCTTCCATTTTATCTTCGAAGCAGCGAGATCTTTGAAGCAGTGAGGTCTAACAACTACACAACCAGGCCTTGCTCCTTCAAGATGGTGGATCGGGTAGACGTGTAGTGAGGAGCTCCGGTCAACAACACGGAACACCAAGCCAAGAGGGCTCACGAGATAGTGTTGGAACTCTGAAACAAATATAAAGGTATGTTTGGAGGACCGGAGGGTTTACAGCTAGGGAATTTGAAGGGAATCCATAAATCCATTGTATTCTGGATCAAGATACTCAGTTGTTCCAGGAGCCGCCATCTTGGGAGAGAACATCTTGATTGTATCAGGATTGATAGTATCAGGAGAGAACATCTTGATTGTATCTTGATTATATCAGGATTGTATCAGGATTGACAAAGAAATGTAAAGTGACAGTATCAACATAAAACCAAACGGCCACCACTCGTCTGTCGTGCTCTGGTGGCTTGAGTTTCTGTGATTCTGAGGGCTATGCCACC
>NW_006408702.1:1579564-1606852 GCF_000296735.1 Chrysochloris asiatica
AAGGATGTCATGCTGGGTAAGATGGAGGGTCAGAGAAAAAGAGGAAGACCCCCAACGAGATGGATTGGCCAGGTGGTATCATTGATGGACTCAAGTTTGGCAGCAGTAGTGAGGTTGGCCCAGGATCGGACATTGTTTTGCTCTGCTGTGCATGGGGTCGCTATGAGTCAATTCTGACTCGATGGCACCTGACAACAACAACATGCTGGAGAGCAAGTTTCAGAGTCTTTTCTGACATCTATTTTAGTCTTTTCCTTCATTCCTGTCTTAATGACCTTTTTCTTTCTTCTTAAATGATGTTTTAGATGTCATCCACACGTTTTTTGGGTTTCAGTCACTATTGTCTAATACATCAAATCTGTTCTTGAAATGATCTCTAAATCCAATTGTGATATGTTCAAGGTCATATTTTGGCTCTTGTGGACTTGTGTTAATTTTCTTCAGTTTTTGCCCGAACTTGCATATGAGCAATTGATGGTCTGTTCCACAGTGTGCCCCTGGCTTTGTTTTGGCTGATGATATGGAACTTTTCCACCGTCTCTTTCCACAGGTGTACTTAATTGGTATTGGTGTATTACATCTGGTAAGGTCCATGTGTACAGTCAGATATCTTTCACGTTGTTTACACATGGTATCTGCAATGAATAGGCTATTGGCCTTTCAAAATTCTGTTATGTGATATCCAGCATTGTTTCTATCATTAAAAGCCATATTTTCCAATAAATGATCCTTCCTCTTTATTTCCAACTTTTGCATTACAATCCCCGGTAATTATCAGTACATCTTAATTACATGTTTGATCAATTTCAGACTGAATATGTTGATAGAATTCTTCAATTTCATCATCACTAGCTTTAATGACTGGTTTGTAACTTTTGATAGGTGTATTAGTTGGTCTTCCTTGTAGGCATATGGCTATTATCCTATCACAGGCAGTATCATGCTTCAATATGAATCTAGAAATGATGCTGGAAATCATAAGATAGAATTTGCAAGACAATGACTTATTCACTGACCTTTTCTCAATAATACAAATGATAAGCACATGTGGGTCTTGCCAGATGGAATACACAGGAATCAAACTGACTATGTCTCTGGGAAGAGATGATTAAGAAGGCTGATATTATCAGCCACAGTAAGGGCAAGGGCCAACCTTCACACAGACCATCAATTACCCAAATCTAAGTTCAGACTGAAGCTAAAGACAATTAAAACATGTCCAGGAAAGCTTCAGTATTCATGGGCTTTGGACTTCCTGAATAATTTTTAAGCCTTGAAAGAAAGTTAAAATAATGCTAGGGAGTTATTAGTCAATTAGGCTTCTGGGACAAGATGGTAGAACAGGCAGATATACTAAACAGACCCTCTACCACAAAGGCACAGGAAACCAAGTAGAACAGATCTGGATGGTGATTCTGGAACTCTTTCTGCTGGCAGCTGTGGATTGACACCGTAGCCCAGAGGCACAGGATGTGTGCTGGAGGTTGGTGGCTGGGGGGGTACAGTTCTCCCTTGTTCCCTGCACCTCCTGGTGGCCAAGGGTGTGACTAGCCTTAGCACACCTGAATCAGGAGGCTCGTAAATTTTGCCCCACTAGATCTTTTATAGCTATTGTTTCTTTTGGGGAGACAGCAATTGTGTCTATAAGGGCCAGCCACATTTATACCATCTGCGGCTCCACCAATGGGTAATTGTCACTGTTCACGTCTGGACTACCTGATTAACAATAATTAGTAGCCAACATTCAACAAACCTACCATGAACTGTGTCACAAGGACAGCAAACAGAGAACTGGGTATAAACTTCTAGTAGTCTCAGTCACACCCATGGGGAGGCAGAGGGTAAGTGCCTAGGGAACGCCAGCATGCAATCATCAATTAAGTATAAATACAGAGATGCCATAATGTCTTAGAGACAACAATTTCAGCCTACATGAAGAAGCAGAGCAGAGTGGCTCAAACAGGTTACCAAAATACAGAGTCAGAAAATATAATACCAGAAATGATATCAGAGCTGCCTGATAAGGCATTGAAGGGAATGATTCATGGGCACCTTCAATGGATTGATAGAGTGATGGAGAGATATTAGGATGAAAGCAAGGAGAACACAGAAATAACTTTAGAAAGCTTCAATAAAACATTACAAGAACAAACTGACAAAAATTAAAGAAAAATTAGAAATCATACAAAAACAGCACGTGGAAGTCCAGGGGATTAATGTTAAAATTTTGGCAATAGCTAATATGTACTGCCTGATCAACGGAAATCAGCAGTCAACATTCAACAAAGGAGTGGAGAAGTGTTATAGGATCAATGGAGGCTTAAAGACCAATCTCTCAATATCCAGCTGACAGAGGGAGCAGTCAGAGGAAGGAACAAAAAAATCCTAAGAGAACCTAGGAATTATGTGGGACACCATCAAAAGGAATATCTGAGAGGACAATAAATGCTGGCTAGGATGTGGAGAAACTGGGACTGTCCTACATTGCTGGTGGGATGGTAAAATGGTCCAACCACTCTGAAAAGCAATATGGTGCTTCCTCAGAAGGTTGGAAATAGAAATACCTTATGATCCAGCAATTCCTCTACTTGGTATTCACCCACAAAAAATACGAGTCATAACACGAGTAGATATATGCACACCAATGTTCATAGCAGCACTATTTACAATAGCAAAAAGATGGAGACCGCCTCGGTGCCCATCAATGGAAGAATGGATAAACAAACTGTGGTACACACACACAATGGAATATTATGCTGCCTAGAAGAATAACAAGGAAGCTGCAAACCACTGCATAACATGGATGAACCTTGAGGACATTATGGTCAGTTACAAAAGGAGAAAAACTGCATAGGACCATTATTGTAAAAGATTAAGAAAAAGAACCCACCCTAAAAGGGGGGGAAAAATCTTTGCTGATAACTGGAATATATGGGGTAGGGTGAGGAGAGGGAGGGGAAGGTGGAGCACAGGATAGTTTTGGTGCTAGGGCAATACACAAGAAGGGGGAGGGGAATGGAAGAACAAGGTGGATGGGAGAAAATTAAGGCAGGTTTGCATGGCCTAAGTGGGACAAAGGTAGATAATGATGTATGCACAGGCTTGGAACAACAGGGCTCTGGGATACAGGGATTGAGGCATAGCTTGAATGGATTACAGAGGGGAAATCATGTTAAGATGCTTGGCTGTCTTTCGAATCTTGGTTTCCCTTGCCTACCATTGTAAATAGACACTTGAGGGGGAGATGTAGGAATAGCCAGAAATATCACCATAGAAAGCTTGTAAGTCTGTCTTCTGCCTATAACTGATTGGAATACCTAAAATGGGACTTGCCCAGTGAAGGAGGCTTCCTGCAGAGCCTTTTCATTGCATAAGACCATAGGTGGAATCCTGAACCTCTTCCAGAATCTTCAGAGGTGGGAAATTTTCACTTGAAAGGACAAGCAGATCAGCCTGGAGCGGCTAGAAGAACAGAAGATACTTCTTGAAAGAAAGACTAGCAGGAAAAATAAAAAACTATAATGGCAGTCGAATTGACTACTACAAGAACAAGTAAGCTGTTCACCTGAGAGCCATCAAGGCAAGTAGTCGGGTCGCCTCAGGGCAAACCCCCTTCTAAGACTGAGACACATGCAGGCATGTGGTCTGGCTGGTGACCACGTTAGTCACCAATAAGGGGAAGCATGAGGGGAAACCAGCAATGAAGTTGTGAGTTAAGTCCAACCACGTTCAACAGACTTCTATGAACCTAGGCTGAGATCATGTTGGCCAGCAGTATGGCAAGACCTGGGGACTCCTGGGCCCAGAGACAGTGACATGGCTACAGAGGACTGAAGCATCCAGCTGATATGAAGTGAGGGGAAATGCACGAGAACACCCATACTTGCAGATAGTATCCACTTGACCTGGCTTCAATGGCTGGATGTTGAGAACTCAACTAGAATAAGAAAGAAGAGGAAAAAAGGAGTAATCCGTTATAATTTGATGAACTTCTCCTATGCTTATGGATGTAGTAGCTCAAAGGAGGGAACAAATCTTTACAGCGAGGATCACTCCCACCCCTTCGGTACATAGGGTTGACAGGGATGGGCAACTTTACACATTGGCTACCCAAAATAGGGAGGCTACAGAGGCAAGAAGCTTACACGCTTTCAAGGGGGAGCCTAGTTCCAGAGGGTGTGGGGGAAGGTAGAATCTCCACTGAGTGGTTTCCAATCTGTTGGGACGGAGCTGATGAAAGGAGATGGGGATAAGAACTTTTGTGATACAGTAGTAACTAATTGCTATCAGGACTGACTGTGAGGGTCGGAAATATAAAGGAGGGGAATGTAACAAAAATGGGGGAGTGGTTGATTTTGCAGTCTGGGAACGGAGGTCCCTGGGACCATCAAGTGAGAAGAACGGAGTGTGGGGCCCTACCCAGAGAAGCAGTGACGCCAGAAATAGAGTGAGAGAAGATGATGTGGAGAGATGGAGCAGCTGGGGACTCTGGACTCAGGGAGGGAGAAGGGCTGTGTGCTGATGGCTGGGGGGCAGGCTTGTGGGATGTACCCTTTGGTTGTTTGATAATGCATGGAGGCGACTGTAATTGCAATGAAACGAAATACAACAGGATGAATGTAAAGCTAATGTTCTCCCATGTAAAATATCACATCATTCATAATAAAAACTTAAATCAATAAATAAAGAGGAGTATCTTTCACCTGGTTGGAATTCCAGAACAGGAGGAAACAAAGAAAACTGTAGAAGAGTTACTGGAGGAAAACTTCCCTAATATCATGAAAGATGAGAATATATACATTCACGAAGCTGAGTGAACTCCAGATAGGCTGGACCCCATGAGAAAATTACCAAGACATATTATCATGAAACTCTCTGAAACAAGGACAAAGGAAGAATCCGTATAGCAGCTTGAGAAAAACAGAAAACTACCTACAAGGGAGAATAAAACTATGCTCTCATTTCTCAGCAGAAACCATGTCAGCGAGAAGACAATGGGAGTTTTATATATATAAAACTATGAAAGAAAGAGAATTGCCAACTATGGATCATATACCCATCAAAATTTCTCCTCAAATATGATAGTGATTATCAGGATTCTTCCATATAAACAGAAATTAAAAGAATTTGTAAAAACCCAGCTAAACTTACAAAATATACTAAAGGAAGTTCCCTAAACAGAGACCAGCAGTACCTAACAACCTGAGATTAACATACATGACAATATTGCCCAGAACTCAACCCAGATATACTGTTGTTGTTGTTGTTAAGTGCCGTTGAGTCGGGTCCGACCCATAGCGACCCTGTACAGGGTTTCCAAGGGTGTAAATCTTTACGGGAGTAGAAAGCCTCATCTTTCTCCCGCGGAGCAGCTGGTAGTTTCGAACCGCTGACCTTAAGGTCCGCAGCCCGATTCGTAACCACTACGCTACCAGAGCTCCTGTTGTTAAGTGCCATTAAGTCATTTCTGACTTGACCCTGGGATATGGTAGTTTCAACTGCCGACCTTGTGGTTTGCAGTTCAGTGTTTATCCAACAGCACCAAACCAGATATAAAAGTATCCAAATTAAAACAGTCCTGGTGTGGCGCTGCGGGCTAATGCGTTGGACTGTAAGGTTGGTTTGAATCACAAGGTTGGCGGTTCAAGCTCACCAGCTGCTCCTCAGAAACCCTATACAGGGTCACTATGGGTCAGAACCAAATCGATGGCTCTTAACAACAACTTCTATTCACTTAACTATTACATTACTCCTTGTGTTTCCTGCTACCTTCATCTTTCCTCTGCTAACTTCCCTCTTGCTGTGCATTGTCCTCCCTGTCACCTATATAACATGTATTTGCCCTCTAGCCCATGAATAATACCTACCCCCAACCATCATAGATCATTTCTTTCTTTCTTTGTTTGGAACAATTGTATAATTTACAGTTTCAAAGTAACAGTGATAAACACCCTTCTGACCTCCCATCTCGAACCCTTCACTGGGATCAAGTCTCTATCTTGAGGTGTGAAGTTTTGAGTATGCTTCCATAATTCTTCTTTTGCTGGGGTATCAAGGCTTCTCCCAGGTTGTAATTCACCCAGGCCACAGCTCGTTGCCTGAACAGAAAGCCTCATCTTTCTCTCTCAGAGCCACTGACAGCTTGGCTCTGAGCCATCGGCAGTATGAAGTTTTTATAGTCCAAGAAACAAAGAGAGCCAGGAAATTCCAAGTGGTTTCGATGAGTCTTTTGGATATTCATCAAACTGTTTCTTGAAATTCACTCCAAAATTGTGTTTGGTTACGATGACAAACAAGGCATGTCTGAGGGCCCAATGTCTATCTGCTAGGTTTCTAAATAGTTAGACTCCAGTTTGGATGGAATTCAGGGCGCTTAGAGTCCTGGTGTGGTGTTGTAGGATACAACACTGGACTGAAAGGTCAGTTTCAACTACAAGGGCAGTGGTTCAAAACCATCAGTCACTCCTTGGAAACCCTATATGGAAATGACTCGCCAGCACTTAACAACAACAGCTACACATAAACTTAAAGTTGTTGTTGTTGATGTGAAGTGCCATCAAGTTGGTTCAGACCCAAAGAGATCCTGTATAGGGTTTCTGAGGAGCAGCTGGTGTGCTTGAACCGCCGACCTTGCCGTTGAAATGGCTTTGCAGTCTGGTGCATTAACCACAGCATCACTCTAAAGCTTAGGTTACTTTAGATCTTAAATATTTGCCCGGTGAGACCAGGTAGCAGCCATGTTCTTCTAGCTTGGCATACATGATGTAGCTTGTTTTTACCTTCCATATCCACAAAGTAGAGACCAGGTGGGTTATCGCTCTGTCCTTTCCCCTGGATGAGTGGGAGGCCACACAGAGCCAAGGGTATGGTCTCTGTCCAGATTATCTGGCCGCAGATTGTGGTTCAAAGCAGTTCTGGAGATCCATGAAGTTGTGTTCACTGGAAGAGCCCATATGGGCGAGGGGCATTGAAGAGGGACTACAGGCCAGAGTCCAGGCTGGACCAAGTCTAGGCTTTGTCAGGTCTTTGGAAAAGCCCCAGCCTGACCCAACCATCTGTATGACCTCTTTAAACTCTATGAAGCCAAGATTATGATGATGGAGGATGGGGGGATTTTGTTTGTTTTCTATGTGGTCTTCACTGAGGTTTAACAAGTGAAAAAGGAAGGACAGATCTCACAACTGTTCTGCTCCCTGAGTTTTCACAAATTGAACGCACTTGTTGGCAGGAGTACCTGGGCGGTGCAAGCAGATCCCATACTTGACTGCTAACTGGAAGGTTGGAGATTGGAGTTTACCCACAGGCACCTTAGAAGAAAGTCCTGGTGATTACTTATGAAAAATCAGTCACTGAAAACCCAGTTTACTCTGACACACATCGGGTCACCGTGAGTCAAAGTCAACATGACAACAAGCAGTTGGCCGAATAATATTTTTGACACATTAACTGATTTCATTTAGTATTTCTTTTTTTCTCTTTGGGTGGACAATGAGACCATCCTGTGATCAGAGAGACGGCAGCAAATGATGGGGGACTCTGGGTTGACAAGCATATTCTGTAAGGGGCCAGATAGTCAATAGTTCAGGCTCGGCAGGCCATATGGTGTGTGATGCAACCACTCAGCCCTGCTGGTATAGCTCCAAAGTGTGACTCTGCTTGAATAAAGTTTCATTTGCAAAACCAGGCAACGGGCCAGAGCTGGCCCACAGGCTGTGGTACACACTGTTTTGGAGAAAGTATCCGGAATACAAAGCAAGGCTCCCCTCTAACCTTTACCCTACCTCTTATGCACTAGAAAACAATTCCCTTACCTGGGGGGGAGGAGGTCTCAGGAGACTACTGGTGCAGGCTACTCTAGAAAGAGGGACTCCGGGTTCTGATTTCCAAGTAGAGCCCGGCGGAAATGCTAACTCTCTAGATGATTCATAGGCTCTAAGAGCAAACAGAGGTTAAGAACACCCTGCTTAAAAGCTATACTGGCTTGTCCCCTCCCTGGCTCAGGCAAAATTACAAAGCTCGTTTAGGGCTGCTGATATATGACCACAGGGTCAACCTGAAGGCACTCAGCTCTAGCTCTGTGGGTCAGCAAACTTAGCTCCTCCAGTTGAGTGCTTCTTACCCAAAGCCACTCAGCTTTACTTTCTCCACAGGCTGGGATGCCCACTGTTCTGTTTCATGCTTTGCTTCTTGGATCTGTTGCTTCCCTGGTATCAAACAAAGCATTCGGCTCCTGGGTTGAGGAGGTTCAATGTTCAGGGCTCTCTGGTCCAAAAGAGGTGCTCCACTCCAGGCTCTCCCTGGTTGTTAGTGAGATTCCCCATTTCTGCTTCCAATAGGGTTCAATTTATACCCAGCAGGATGGCAAAACTGACCAATCACAATGAACTCTGTTAACAATCACACACAGCGAATCAGATAATCCATCAACAATTTCTGCTACCTTTTCTTATCCAGATCCATCAAGAAAAGTTGTCAGGTGGGAGTTTACTGAGACTAGGGGGTCCTGGTGTGGTGCTGTAGGATAAGCACTGGAACGCAAGGTAGGTTTGATTGGCAAGGTCGGTGGGTCTAACTCACCAGGCGCTCCTTGGAAACCTTGTACATGGCTCCTATGAATCTTAACAATAACAAGTGACTGTTGTCAAGGAGCCCTGGTAAAGAGTTATAGCCTCAGAAACCCTATATAGGGTTGCTAGGAGTTACACCCAAACACGGCTGTTGTTAAGGGCCAAGTCATTTCCAACTCAGTGACCAGTACAGAGTTTCTGAGGAGCAGCTTGGGGGTTTGAACTGCTGACCTTGCAGTTAGCAGTGCAGTGCTTATCCTACAGCACCACACCAGGACTATGGCTAGAAAAGCCATGAAATAATCCAATGTACTTCAGCTTCCCAGGGCTCCGGGGGAGAATGGACCTGGTAGAAATGATCATCCAGTGTGTTTAGGGTCCCAGTCCAGGACAAATGAGGTAGTTCTATAAATACTTGCTGAATGGGCAAAAGAATAGCTTCCTGTGTCACACAGCACAACATAACAGGAGCAGTCCATGGCTGGCCCTATAGTGGCCACATGGACCTTGATGAGGGACGTCTCATGGTAGCAGGTAGGTTCCCTTGGCTGGGGGCCAAGTGGGGGTAATGACTCAGCAGGTCCTGTGTGACCAGATGTCCCAAGGACCACCTGTGTCCTCCCAAAACTAAGATATCTAGTCAAGGCAGGTAAGCTAGGGACTCTGGAATTGATTGGGAATCCAACCCTATTAGGAATTCAGAAGGCAAACTAGGTTGTTTTCTCAAAAATGCAGAAAGCTACCTTTCTCATGAACCTTGGAGCATAGCCTGAGATTAGTTCATGGCATAGAATAAATTTTGAGTTATCATCAAGCTTTGTTGTAGCTTTAGATTTATCCACCTTCATCAATTGGATTCTCCATAGTTACTGACTACCTTGTACACTTCACAGCAAGCAGCTGCAGAAGAGACTTAATGTGAGATAAAAGAACTCCTGGGTCCAACAGAACCCAGAGAGGTGGCCTGTAGGACACCAGAGACACCCTGGAAGGGCCGCCCTCCACAGCTCCGCTTACCCTCTTCTTCTTCCCACAGACAAGTCCCCTTTCCAGCTCCCATCAAGCTATCGTCCCGATTTCATCCTCCAAGCTCTCTGCCTACCCTTGAGGTCACCTCATCCCTGCAGGCTACTTCTCTTTCCTTTTTGGAGACTTCTCACGACTTCACATGGGTCTCCACTACACTGTTCACCACTAACGTTGAGTCCTGGTGAGCTAGGTTCTCACTGGCTGCGGCTCCTCTGTAGCCCCAACAGAGAATCTGGCACAAAATGGCCTGGAATGACAGAAGCCATGCTGAGTTGCACTATAACTGTATTGTTGTTGCTAAGTGCCGTCGAGTCAGTTCCAACCCATAGCGACCCTGTATAGGTATGTTGTTGTTGTTGTTAAGTGCCGTCGAGTCGGTTCCGACCCATAGCGACCCTGTACAGGGTTTCCGAGGGTGTAAATCCTTACGGGAGTAGAAAGCCTCATCTTTCTCCCGCGGAGCGGCTGGTAGTTTCGAACCGCTGACCTTAAGGTTCGCAGCCCGATTCGTAACCACTACGCTACCAGAGTATACTCAGGGTTTATTTCAAAATGACATGAAAGATTTGATGTTTTCTGTCTTCTCCTGGGGCACTACCTTGGACAACAAGGGAAAAGAGGCACAGCACTTTTCTAGCAACATGACTCATTAGAGACAATATGTGGGTGGGGTCCCAGGGTGATATAAAGGGTTAACACGCTTAGCTGCTAATCCAAAGGCTGGAGGTTCAAGACGACACAGAGATGCTTCAGAAGAAAGACCTGGAAATTCTACTTTCAAAAAAAACCAGTACCGAAAACCCAATGAAACACAATTAATTACACTTGGACACACATGGGCCACTGAGTCAGTGCCAACACAACAACTGGTACCTGGAAGCAAGATCCAGTACTCAGGCCAGAAACATGCACAGCTGCTCCTTCTTCATGGCTGTCTCTGGAATACAAGCTTTCTGAGAGTCCTTGTGAGACTGTGACATCAGCTAGGGCCTCCCCAAGATAACACAGAGGGCCCCTCAATACAGGGGCATAAGTGTATTACAACCATTCCCTCAGGGAGCTGGTAAAAAATAATCCCAGGGGGTCCCGACTGGGAAATAGAAGCTCCAACAGGTTAAACAACTGTGCCGTGGGCAAGTAAGAGGTGGAGATAAGATGAAATGGGAATCTGGCCCAGGCAGACCTGAAAGAGGCTGCCCACTGGGTATCACAGGCCTGGAAGGGCTGCCCAGCCCACTGATAGGGTCATCTGGGGACAATCACCAATTTTTTTAAATTTTTACTTCCTTAGGACGTTCTAAACACAATTAGATGCTTAGCAAGATTGCCAAATGCCCAGAGCAGATCTCCAGATGGCAAACAGACACAAACCGTTGCTCAACGTCATTATTTGTGGGAGAAATGCATATAAAAGTCTCAATGAGAGAGATGAAATAAAGCGTATGACTTGTTGAGTGGAAGACTGATTATTTTCTCTCTAAATCTTCACTCAATTCACAAGAAAAAGTTTCCAAAAAAGTCTCACCCTCTCCACATCCACCAGAAGAGCTACAATGGAAAAGACTGATGACATCAAGTGTTGGTCCTCACGTGAAGGTGGGGAGGGTGCGGAGGCACTGCGACCTCTCCTGGCTCATTGACATGCACATGGGACTCAGACGGTTCATCGCGAGTTTGCGGACACTCACCACATGGGCTGTGCTGACACATGCTGGCTGTGGGGATCCATGGTCGGTACGCTTCTCACTGTGGAGTACCTTCAATACATCGTTTTCCAGAATAAAGACAGGAATATGGTAGGGAAGTTTTGGTGAAGAACAAAGTGTGGAGACAAAGGTGAGCTCCTAGTGGGCAAGGGTCCTGCCCAAGGTTGGGTCTGCAAGGCCCCAGGGCAGAAACAAACACAGAGTAGAGAAGCAAAAAAGGTTTGCAGAAATGAACAGAATCTTGAGACAGCAGATCTGTCCTGTTCTTGATCATGGGTGAAGAAAGTGCCAGCTGAGAACACGTCTTTGCTTTTCTTGTTCTATTAGATTTTGAGAAATTGGAAGACAAAGTAGCCAGGACAACTCAGAATTGCATCCAGAGACATGGCATGTACAGCAAGCCAGTGCTGCATGAGCAAATGAGCAAAGCTGTAGAGCACGGAGATGGCATGGGTGGCTCTGTCTCTCTGGGACAGGGGACGCCCTAGTTGTAAGGCCTTCACTGAAAGACATCCAAGGAGCACAGGTAACTGATGTTTAAATCTACTAGACTTGAATCTTTGACAGACGGCTACCAGGTTGTAGCTCTCTGCTAGCATGTCAATTTCCCCATCCTGTGTTCCCAGCTCAGTGGCCCTGATGCATTTTTATTAACCTTCTATGCATCTCTAGTAACCTTTCTGCTTGGCTTTTACACAAAAGTATCTGAGCAGTTCTTCCTCAGCCCACACAGCCCTCCCTCAAACACATGCCTCCTAATGAGATACTAGCATTCGTGTTAAAGAGGAATTTTCTACCTTGCAGGTTTTTGGAGGAAACTCCCACAAACAGTACCACAGATGAAGCAGAAAAGGACCAGTCTAGGAAACTGGTTTGAAAACATGGATGGTCCCCACGACCTCCGTGTCAGCTGGCAAGAAACAGAAATTTCAATAGCTGTAAAGACCAAGAGTATGGAAAAAACGGAGACTTTCTTGCCAGTACCTTTGTACAGTGAATAAACTATCTGCAGCAAATGGGGAAGGAGCCAGGAATATAAAGCAAAGAGGTGGGGCCGGGTGCGGGGCTCATTCCAAGCAGAGAGGTACATGGTGGAGAGATCTGGACCCCACTGTGAGGTCTCCAAGCAGTGAGTCAGTGATTTAAGGAGTGAGACAGGAAGGGACATTGTTTTGGTCAAGCTTGGCTCCTCGGTTTTGATCAGCTGTGCTTTGTAAAAATCACCCCATCAGATCGTCCAGTAAACACAGATGTGAAAGACAGCCAGGACTTCATAGAGTATGCCCCATGTGTATTTGGCCTGGAAGCGCCAGGGACTGCTGCTAAGACCCCCTCTGAAGACCAGTCTAGCACTTCCCTTTCACCCTGGGCTGGTTAAATGAAGGAGTAACTAGGCAACTGAAAGGGGGAAAAGACTGTTATGGCAAAAAATCAGACAGTATCCATAAAGTAAATGTTACAAAGGAAAAGCACACTGTTCCCTCACTCGGGGATACACAGGCCAGGTTATGATCTGAAACCTCTTCTTGAAATTGCCCTGAGCATCTCTAGCTGTGAGCTACAGCCTTGCTGGGGAGGGCAGGCCAGATGGAGGGACAGTGGGCAGGACTGGTGGTGAGGGTGCGGCAGATGAGGATCCCTATCCTGGCTGCTTGGTGAGAAGAGAAGGGAGGTGTGGGCCTACCTGGTGATGCACTTTCTTGCTTATATCATAATTCCTAACACATTATTGTCTGGAGAAGAATAAATGTGCTATAAGGCATGTATTTGGGGGGCATTGAATTAACTGAGTGAAGATGTTTCCACAGAAAATACACCTCCAGTTGCCAACTTAGTTATGGGGTGTCTGTTCTGCCTTGGTAGTGCAGTGGGTTAAGCATTGCAATGCTAACCAAAAGGCTGGCAATTCAAACTCACCAGTCACTCCAAAGCGGAAAGGAGAGATTGTCTGCCCCTGTAAACCCTCGTGAACGGTTCTACTCTGTCTTCCAGGGCCCCCAGAGTGAGAATCCACTTGACAACAGCAGATTGGGTTTTTGGTTTGGCTGTGCGGTAGGCAATGAAGGCAAAATGAAATCTGTTTGGATTGATTTGTTTACCACCGTCCCAGATTTATTTTGAAGCCTTAACTTCTATCAGAGCCCCAAACTCAAACTCACTGCCCCCAAGTTAATTCCAACTGATAGCGACTATATATAAGGTTTCCGGGCTATAAATTTTTATAGCAGCAGAAAGTCTCCTCTTTCTTTCACAGAAATGGTGGGTTTGAACTGCTGACCACTGCTTAACCTAAAACCACCGGGGTTCCTTTAATCCCTATGTTGTTGTTGTTAAGTGCCGTTGAGTCAGTTTCGAGTCAGTTTCAACTCAGAGCGACCCTATGCCCAACAGAACAAAACATTGCCTGATCCTGCGACCGCCTCACAATTGTTGCTGTTTAAGCTCATTGTTCCTACCACCATGTTAGTCCATCTCAATGAAGGTCTTCCTCTTTTTCTCTGACCTTCTACTTTATCAAATATGATGTCCAATCCAGGGACTTGTCTCTCCTGACAACATGTACAAGGTAGGAGACACTAAAAGTCTCTCTCTCCATCCTCACACCTAAAGAACATTCTGGCTACACTTTTAATACACATTTGTTGGTTCTGCTGGCAATTCATGATACTCTTAATACTCTTCTCCAGCATCATAATTCAAATGCATCGATTCTTCTCCCATCTTCTTTATTCATTCTCCAACTTTCGCATGCATATGAAGCTATTGAAAATTCCATGGCTTCCATCAGGCACATCTTGGTCCTCAAACTGACATCTTTGCTCTTGAACACTTTAAAGAGGTCTTGTAGTTTCATTTCAGAGCGTGTAGGGGAAGGTAAAATCCCCACTGAATAGTTCTCATTTTGTCTGTTAAAAGGAGATGGGAATAAGATTCCTATGATTCAATAGCGAGCAATTGTTATCATGACTAATTGCGATTGTCACAACTGTAAAGGTAGAAGTTGTTAACGAAAAGGGGGGAGTAGTTAATCTTACAGTCCAGGAACAGAGGAACCTACCACCATCAAGGGAGAAAAGCATGAGCAAAATGTGGGACTCTATCCAGAGAAACAGCAACACCAGAGATGGAGGCAGGGATGACGACATGAAGAGATAGAGCAGCTGAGGACTCTAGACTCCTGGAAAGAGAAAGACTGTGTGCTGGCAGCCAGAAGGCAGGCTTGCAGAATGAGCCCTTTGGTAGTTAAAATGATTATATATTCTGAGTGTTTTTGTGTACCTCCAAAAAAGGCACAGAAGGAATAAAAGCAAATACTGTTGAATGATGATGCATGGAAGGGAACTGTAATAGTTTCAACGAAACGAAATACAATAGGACGAATGTAAAACTGATGTTCTACCATGTAAACTATCACTCAACTCACAATAAAAACTTAAAAAAAAAAAAAAAAGAGGTCTTGTGCAGCAGATTTGCCTAAAGCAATACATCATCTGATTTCTTGATCTGATTTTGATGAGGGTGAATTGTGGATTCAAGCAAAATGAAGTCTTTGACAACTACAATCTTTTCTCTGTTTTTTGTGATGTTATTTATTGGTCCAGTTGTGAGGATTTTTGTTTTCTTTACATTGAGAGATAATCCATACTGAAGACTGTAGTCTTTGATCTTCATCAGTAAGTATTTGAAGTCCTTGTCCCTTCAACAAACAAGGTTGTGTCAGCTGCATATCACAGGCTGTTAATGAGTTGTCCTCCAATTTTGATGCTACATTCTTCTTCATATAATTTAGATTCTCAGAATATTTGTTCAGCATACAGGAGTCCTGGCACGGCACTGTAGCATAAGGACTGAACTGTTAACTATAGGGTTGATGGTTCAAATCCTCTGGCCACTCCTTGGAAACACTATACAGAGTCTATGAGTTGGAAATGACTCGATGGCACTTCATAACAACATACAGATTGACTATTTAGGGTGAAAGAAAACAACCTTTGCATACAGCTTTCCTGACTTACACTATTCAGTATCCCCTTGCTTTGTTTGAATGACTGTTCCTTGGTCTATGTACAGGTCATAAGAGCGTGCTGGGATATCCATTTTTCACAATGTTATCCATACTTTGTTATGTTTCACATAGTCAAATGCTTTGGCATAGTCAAAAAAGCACAAGTAAACTTTCTGGAGTACTGGTGTAGCACTGTAGGATAATCACTGGACTGTTAACCACAAGATCCGTGCTTCAAACTCACCAGCTGCTCCTCAGAAACCCTACACAGGGTCACTATAAGCCAGAACCAACTCAACGACAACAACAACAAAACTTCTTTCTGGCATTCTCTGCTTTCAGTCAATATGCATCTGACATCAGCAATGACATTCCTAGGTCTACATTGTCTTCTGAATCTAACTTGACTTTCTGGCAGCTCCCTGTCAATGTACTGCTGTAATGATTTTTGAATTATCTTCAACAAAGTTTGCATGCATGTGATATTAATGATATTGTCCGACTGGTTCTGCATTTTGTTGGGCCACCTTTCCTTGGAATGGGTGACCCATGGAGATCTATGGATCTCTTCCATTGGTTGCCAGGTAGCTGTCATCCAAATTTCTGGGCATAGATGAGTGAGTGTCTCCAGAGCTGTATCAATTAGTTTACACACTTCAATTAGTTTTGTGTCACTTCCTGGAACCTAATTTATTAACAATACCTACAACGCAGCTTGGAGTCCTGGTGTGGCGCTGTGGGTTAATGCGCCAGACTGCAAAGTTGTTTGAAACTGGCAGTTCAAGCTTACCAACTGCTCATTGGAAACCCTACACAGGGTCGCTATGGGTTGGAACTGACTTGATGGCACTTCACAACATCAACAGTGCAGCTTGGACTTCTTCCTTCAATATCATTCATTCTTGATCATATGCTACCTTTAGAAATGCTCGAACACTGACCAGTTCTTTTTGGTACAGCAACTCTGTATTTATTTCTTCAATCTTCGTTTGATATTTTCTGAGTCACTTACTATTTTGCCTAACGAAACCTTCAATATTTAACCCAAGACTTGAATTTAAAAAGCAAGATAAAACAGGTCCCCTACTCTGAGGAAAGCGGGGCCTCCCTGAGGAGAGACATTTATATTGAAGTTCAATGGTGGCAAAAGTCAGGTGAGTGGAAGGCTTAGGGCAGAGATTTTGAGAGTGGAATGATATGCAGGGAGCAGAAAGGAAGCCTTCAGACCAGTATTTAGTGTAGGGCTCAGCCTCCATGCAGCAGTATGGGCTGAATCAGTGAGATGTGCCATTGAACTTTTGCCTCAGTGGGTCTCTCTGGCTCCTATGAGGAGACTGGTGTGGAAGGAACTGAAGACCGGTGCCTGGGTCCACACCTGGCCTGCGACCACCCAGCTGTGTGACATTGGACACGTTATTTAGACTCTCGATGATTCCTTGTTCGGGAATCGTGGTGTGGCGCTGCAGGATGATACACTTGACTGCAAGGTCAGTTGTTCTAACTCACCGGCCACCCCTTGGAAACCCTACACAGGGTCACTTTGAGTTGGAACTGACTCGAAGGTATTTAACAGCAACAACAAAATCTGGAAATAAGATGATCCCGCTATCGTGTTGTTGTTCATTGCCATTAGGTTGGCTCTACCTCAGGGCAATACGAGGAAGACCTGTCTAACCCTGGGCCATCTGCAGGATCACTGGAATGCTTGATTTCAGTATTGTGGTCACTACGGATTCTGAGTGCCTTTCATCTCCCTAGGTGGAGGCCTTTGTACTCAACATTCCTCTGATAATCAGATATGAAGGAGGGGAAAAAATGATGACTGGGGGACTAGAACCGGGCAATGTAGAATGGCACTGTTTACAGAGAAGGGGAGAAAGAGGGTCTGGTGTCCGGTGTCTTAGACCTTAAAATCCAGTAGCGTTGGCAGGACTGTGCCCCTCAAGGGCAGTCAGGGATTTTTATCTGTAGTTGCTGCCACTGTCAGCCTGCATCTAGCAAAGCCTTTGGTTTAGAGCAAGGGTGGGGAACCCTTTTTCTGCCAAGTGCCATTTGGATATTTATAACATCATTCACAAGTCAGACAAAATTATCAACTTAAAAGTTAGTCTGCTATATTTGCTCAAACATTTAACTAACTCATCCCTGACGTGATGGCTAGAATTGCAGTTGCCTTGGCAGGGCCAGACCAAATGAGTTTGAGGGCCTTATATGGCCCCTGGGCCAGACATTCCCCACCACTGGCCTAGGGCCCCGTTGACCTTTTCTGTGGGTCATTGCAGGACTCGAGATTAGACATACAGACTTCACTTTCAATGATGTGTTGACGTCCATAAACATCTGCTGTTCTAAAACCCACAGCTCCTCTTCTCAGCAGCCTGTATTCTCCAGACCGATAATTTCCTCTATCCTCAGTGAGAACAATCAGAAGGGTGCTGTGAATCGAATCCTGTCCTCCAAAATCAATGCAGTAGTCCTAATCTGTAGCTGTGAAGATGAATGTTTGGGAATAGGGCTCTTCTACCGTTACGCTAACGAGGCAATTCCAGAGTAGGGAGGGCACTAAACACAATCCCTTCTGAGTGGTGTCTTATAAAGGGCAGAGAAGCTATAGAGGGAAGACACATGTGAGGATCCCTCTGTTAGCCAAGGGATGTCTGGGGCTACTGATAAAGGACCCTCCCTTCGAGCCCAGGCCCTGGTTGTACATCTAGCTGCCAGAACTATGGGACAATGGATATTTGTTCTTTAGTGGTACTGTGATTATTACAGCACCTGAGGTTTTCAGCCTTAGTCAACCATTGGACTCATCTGGGAGATTTGAAACATTTGATTTCTGGGTCCCACTTCCAGAGTGTGTGATATCTTTGGTATGGCTCATGTAGGCCAGGCATCATGGTTTTTAAACATAGAGGGATTTCAGTTATTAATCAGCATGACTTTAACTGTGCACATAAATAATTTCTTTTTAGTCCTGATTTATAACTTGCGCATTTTCAAAACGGACTCAGTTAGATATAAAACAGGCCATTTAAAAAAGGAGTGAAAACTTGAAGAGAACAAGAGAAAACCTGGTGGTGCAGGAATTATAATGGATCCTAAGATCTAGTCCTGTGTTTCCTACAGCAAATGAGCAAAGAGGTATAGGATCACCATGGTCCACACAGGAAAACTAGAGTGGTGCCAGGCCAGCAGTTCAAACCCACCAGCTGCTCCTCAGAAACCCTATACAAGGCCACTATGATTCGGAACCGACTCAATGGCACTTAATAACAACATGAGCGGTGCAAACGCTTATAACACTCAGCTGCTAACTGAAAGGCGTTTTGAGTTCACTCAGAGATATCTTGAAAGAAAGCCCTGGCTCCTACTTCTGAAAAAGAAACCACTGAAGCCCCCTGGAGCACAGTTCTACTCTTAGACGCATGGAGTAGCCATGCATCTAAGAAGACTTAGTGGCAACCAACTTCATGAAGCCATCGGTTGTTCCACGGCAACCCCATGCCGAAGAGAATGGTCCAGTAGCCTGACGACGTGCCATCCCATAACTGGCTTCAGATCCCATCATTGTAATCTACAGGCTTTTCCCTGGCTGAGTTTTGGAAGCAGATTGCCTAGTCTGCTTCCAAACTTTCTGCCTAGTCTGTGTTCGTCTAGAAGTTCTGCTGAAACGGGTTCACCATCACGGCACCATGTAAGCTTCCACTGAGATGGGTGGACTGGCTAGGAACTGAACCCAGGTCTCGCATACCGGAGGCAAGAATTCTATCATGGAGCCACCAATATCTCACAAAGTAATCTGCAGAGACACACAACCCAAACACTTTCCCCTACCAAATGTTTCTAGGAGGACAGGTAAAAGAAGATTTAGATGAACAGAAGGGCTGAGCACACAGATACTTCATGACGCATTCACCACCAGACAGTTCCTCACTCCGTCAGCACTCTTTCTTAAAGATCTGCAAGCTTCCCTAGGATGACCTTGGCCACCTCAGCCCAAGAAACAGGAGAGGCAGGTCTGTAATGCCCTTGCTGGGAAACATTTCTTCTATGGCCCAGCCATGGAACCCTAACCCAGCTTTCCACACAACTTCATTCATCCAAGTTCACAGAAGAGTTCTCCTGGAGCCCGGAAAAGACCTGCCAAGTCACCACTAGGTACACATGACACCCCTGAACCCCAAGTTCTTGGTTCGTTTCACTTTCCCAGTGCCCACATTTCCAGTGGGAGGCAGATCTGGGTTTGCACGAGGCAGTGTACTGCACCTCAGAGCTCTTGACCTCAGACATCTCCATCAGGGCACTGGGCGAACTCGCCAGTTGAGGGCACTTACGGGGGGTGGTCGCATTTCCTCTGCCGGAAGCGGGCTCCTGTGCCACACGTTCGGCTGCACATGCTCCAGGTGCCCCATGGGCTCCAGTCTCCATCCACGTGCTCTGGGATGGGCGTCTTGCTGACACACTCCCCGGCGCGGCACCACTAAAACACAGAGGGAGGGCCCAAGGGCCAGGCTACTCAGACTCACCCAATGAGTGACCCACCCATGCCTAAAACACCATGCTCCCCCACCTCCCAAATCATTATTTGTGATTCCGGAATCATTGGGTGGTGCCTCAATGACTAACCGAGAGGTTGGCAGTAGGAACTCACCCAACGGCACCTGGTGATCTGCTTCTGTAAGACTACAGCCAAGAAAACTCTAACAGGGTTGCGCTAAGTTCGAACCGACCGACTCAGCAGATTGGATTGGCTTTTTTAGTTGGGTGGTACAAACAGGAAGCGCTTGGCTGATACTAAAAGGCTGTACCATGTGAGTGAGTCCTGGTTCTTCCTGAGGACAAGAGAAAACCAATCTTCTGAAACAGAATTGTGGCACCAACCTCAAGGCACAACAGTCTTGGTCCCGGTGTCAGAGTGAAAATCGAATTTCCTTTCTAATTCTCTTTCGATTCTTCCTACAAGACCAGGGATAAAGTCCCAGATTGTTGCTCCTATGTCTTGAACAGCTCTCTTTAGATTTACCGGTCTCTCCTGTGGATAAGCATCAGTGCAAGCCTGTTCTCTTACTATCTAGCTAGAATTTGATAGCATTCCTCGTTTAAATCCATTTTACAATACATACATACATTATGTATGTCAAATGTATATTACTTTTCGATTTAAGGCAGACTGATAATATGTTTCCTTTTAAATAAACTTACTCTTATGAGAAAAGGAGCTCATTTAACAAAGATATGAACTAAATTCTTGCAACTTGTAAGAAAAGAGAAGTGGAGCGATGAAGGTGTGCCCAGAGGGGGTTCCATGGGTATCCCAGGTATTTCACCTGGGGGCTGGCTCGGAGCACAGAATGCAGCCACCTCTGAGAAGGAGCCATGGGTTGCATCCTGCAGGGAGACAGGGGGTTACCTTGTCTGCCCCACACTCAGTGCCATCCAGGGGAGGGTCCAGCTTGGTCTTGCACGATGCATCTCCTTCAACCAGGCACCACAGTCCCGCACACATCAGATGCTGGAGGGAGAAGGGCAGGACACGTCAGTGCTGAAAACATCTGCACACAGCAGTCACAGCTGAAACCGCTCCCAGCTGCAGAGCTGAGGCAGCAGGGGGGCCCAATTACCAGTTCATATTTGGAATTGGAAATAGGAGAAGAAGGAGCGTCCTGAATCTGGATGCCAAAGCATCCATTCATTTCTTTAACTGGTTCATTTACTGCAGGGGTGGAGAAATTTCTGCTGCCAAAATTTATAACATCATTCACGGGCTACACAAAATTATCCACTTAAAAATTAGCCTGCTATATTTGGTCAAACATTTCATTAACTCACCCTTAATGTGATAGAGCTCTGGTAGCGTAGTGGTTACGAATCGGGCTGCGAACCTTAAGGTCAGCGGTTCAAAACTACCAGCCGCTCTGTGGGAGAAAGATGAGGCTTTCTACTCCCGTAAAGATTTACACCCTCGGAAACCCTGTACAGGGTCGCTATGGGTAGCAGCAGACTCGCCTGCACTTAACAACAACAAATGTGATGGAGCCCTGGGGTGGTGCTGTGGGTTAATGTGCTGGACTGCAAAGGCAGTTTGATCCGCAAGGGCACCGGTTCAAGCTCACCAACTGCTTCTCTGAAACCCTACACAGGGTCGCTATGGGTCAGAAATGACTCGATGGCACTTAACAACAACAAATGTGACAGTTGTTGTGGCATTGTAAGATAATGCACTGGACCTAAACGCTGGTATGAACCATAAGGTTGATGATTCAAACTAACCAGCCACTCCTTGGAAACCCTATACAGGGTCACTGTGAGTCAGAATCAATTCAATGGCACATTAACAACAACAATAAAAATAGTTTGGTTGGAACTGTGGTTGCCCTGGCAGAGCCAGACCAAATGATTAGGCGGGGCCTTATATGACCCACGGTTTGGACGTTCCCCACCCCTGATTTACTGAAATGAAATTCTGTGTATTTACTGCTAGGAGGGCTTGTCTCCTGGGGATTCAGCTCAGCATTCAAACATTAGCTACTGGGCACCTACAAGGTGTAAGACACAGGCTCTCAGCTGGGAGCCATGGCTGCTGTCTCCCAGAAGTAATTAGCAAACAGATGGCCTCCATTAAATGTAATGAAGTAGGAGACAGAGACCAATGGTTATAAGGAAGCAAGTAGGGCTGCTGGAAGAGCTAGCTCTGGAGCTGAGGCAGGGAGGGGGGGGTGATAGGTGAGTAAGAGCCATGTGGACCCCAAGGGGAAAACACGAGGTCCTCATGGGGTTTAGCTAAATGGGTCCTCTGTTGTTACCACAGTGGACACCCGTTTTCCAGCTCAACTGAGCTGTGCATAGTTTCATATAATATTCCACCTAGAGAATGTCACAACATCCATAAATCTGCTATGAAAAGAAATCTGCAGAAACAGGAAAAGGCATTTTGAAACAGGGCTTCCTACTTGTATTAAGTAGGGAATTTGGTCATGAGACAAGTTACCAAGCTAGGGAAGCTGCCGCTGCTGTGGCTCAGCCCTGTGTTCCTAGGCCTCTCGGGCATCTCCAGCCCCTCCACAGGAGTGCCCCTGGGACAGCTGCCCTCATACCATGCCTGCTTCTCAAGGTTCCTTGGGGGGGTGCTTTCTCTGGCTACAGAGCAACCCTCAACCAATAAGGGAGGGAGCTGGAGCTGGATAAATACCCTAGCTTCCTCACTACTCGGTGGGGTGATTCCAAAAGGTTCTGATGGATGGTCTTGTCACCCACAGCAGTACCCTGCCCATCAATGTACCTTCTCTTGTGTCCTCACTCCCTAGGATCACTTACCAGATAAACTACTTGCACCCAAATCCTCCTCTCTCATGGTCAGGAAATTGAGAACACATGGACTTAAGGATCTTTTAAAGACACAGTGCTTTCAGCATGCCAAACCCAGTCATGGCTAAAAGGCCTGATTGGAGTGGGGAGACATCACCCTTCAGGATGTAGCTGAAGGACCCTCTGGTACCTTCAGGGAGGATAAAGGTCACCAGGTCCCTGAGATGCACCTCAGGGCAGTCACAGCAGGCTTGCAAAGGGTGTGCTGAGCTCAGTTCAGATGTCTAATGTCTCAAGTAGCTGCAAACATCTGCATAGATGTACAACTCTGCTGTCTAACATCCAAAATGTTTATAAGTTGAAAAGACAAAAATAAAACAAAAAGGAAAACAGAGCTGGAGGGAGCTTTTTAAAAGAGCTAAAGGAAGCTCCCAACTCCTTCTCCTTTATCAAGGTTTTCTGAGCTGATCTGTATCCTGAAGAAGTTGATGATTCATGTGGAACACTGAACACTGGGGTTCAAAATACCTGCATGTTCTCATTATTTTTCACATCTTGGAGGAATGGTAATGGGATGAGAGCCCTGAGCGTAGCACCAGCTGGTCTTACAACAATTTACTGCACCTCATTAAATGTTTGATTCCATGAACTGTGACCTCAGAGCTCTTTGAAAGTGTGGTGTCAGTGTGTGGACATGTGTTCATAAGACATGACTGGTCCAGGAGGTGAATATATGATATTTAAGGAGTGGTTGGGATTAGGAGTCAGAGGAAGAAGGTGGGGTCCAACTGTTTATGTGCATTTTATACACAGCATTTTCTTCTCCTCTTTTTTAATCATTAAAGAAAAACAGAATGAGGTTGGGCAAATATTTCTTAAATGAAATAAAAAGGACTAACAACAACAACAACAAAACACTAACCACAGAAGGTGGGGCATGATGACAGACTAGGCAGAAAGGCTGTGTAGACCCTCTTCAGCAAAGATAAAGAAAACTGGAAGAAAAAGATTCAGAGGATGGTCCTAGAACTCTGAGCTTCAGATAAAGGGATACCTAAGTGGATTGTGGGCTCACCAGGAACAAGAATTTCAACAGAAGCAAGAAAGGAGGTGACTTCTGATTTGGGGCATCCAGTGTGACCAGCTGTGAACATTTTGAACATTGTGAGCAGATTGAAAAGCACAGGAGCATTCCTGTCGCAGAAGCCTGCCTGCCACTTGCAAAGACAAAGGCGCATTTACTTATTTATTTTATTTTCCAACTCATCTCCTTTCTGGTAACCAGAGGTGAGACCTGTACAAGTAGACATTCCCAGGGAAAGACCCACGCAGATCCCACAGCTAGACCCACAACAGAAACAGCTATGCCATAAGTCTCTCCGAAATCAATCCTGGTGGAATGGACATGAGGGGAAGAAGAAAAGGGGGGAAGGTAATGATAGTTCAAAGAAGTACCGTAGAACTATCTTGAAATTTCTCAGGTAGCTAGAAAGGCAGGAGTCTATTATGTGGCACTAAAGAATTACTATTATTTTCCTGCTGTTGTTCCCTGGTTATTGCTTATTTATTTTATTTACTTTTCCAATTTTATTGTCCTTATATTGCTTTTTCTGATTTTTGTTTTCAGTTTTGTTTCTTTGTTCTCCTTTTATCTTGTGGGAGCGTTTTCTCTTCTTGCCTCATCTGACAAGAGACAGCAACTTCAGCCATACAATCAAGTCACAACTGAACTCTCTAAAACCCCGCCAAATGGGCAAGAGCCAGTACTAGATGCTATACACCAGACCAGTACTACAACCAGCATCTGCTAAATCCACTCCAAATTGAACTGTATGAATAGTGAACAGAAAAGCTTGTCTCCTGATTACACCCAATTAGGAGGCAATTAGTGAGTGCCTAGCAATACATCAACATACCTTCATCAAGTTTATACAAATAAAACACCACAACAATGCCTAAAAAGCAGAAAATTTCTGCTCACAAGCAGAAACAAGACAGACCAGCTTAAAGAAACAACCAAGAGGAAGAGCTAGAAAATACTTTTGAGAAAAAAGAGGCACTGGAACTACCTGAAAAAGAATTCAAGAGAATAATATTGAGGTACAACCAAATGTTCTACAGAGAGGTGGAGGAAAACAAGGAAGAATTCAGGAAAGCACTACAGGAACAATCAAAATAGAAATAGTATTGGAGACAATTCAAAAGCTGAAAACAGAGGTACAGATGATCAAAACTAAAATATCAGGAATACACAATATACTGAATAGCAAAGGAAAAGAATTGAATCAATGGAAGCCAGGATTAGCAAACTCTCACTACTATGGTATAGCAGGATCAGCACTAGACTGTGAATCAGGAGGGTTCAAACACACCAGCTGCTCCTTGGAAACCCTATGAGTTGCAACTGACTCAATGAAAGTTGACAAAGATAGAAGATCAATCAGAAAAAATAATGCAACAATATGAAGAAAGCCTAAGATTCAAGTGAGACAACATGAAGAGGAATAACCTACAGGTGATTGCATTTCCAGAATAGGAAGAGACAAAGAAAACTACAGAAAAGACAGTTGAAGAGCTGCTGGAAGACTATTTCTCTAACATAATGAAAGATGAGAAGATAGCATTCAAGAAGCTGAATGAAACCCAGGAAGAACAGACCTCAAAAGAAAATCAACAAGACATGTTACAATCAAATTCTCCAAAATCAAAGACAAGGAAAGAATCCTGAAAGCAGCTCAAGGGAAATGAAATGTTACATACAAAGGAAAACCAATACCATTAGGCTCTGATTTGTCAGCAGAAACCATTCAGGTAAGAAGGCACTGGGAAGACATATACAAAACTCTGAAAGAAAATAATTGCCAACCAAGAATCATATACCCAGCAAAGGTGTCTATGAAATATGATGGCAAAATTAGAACACTTCTGGACAAACAGAAATGAAAGAACTCTGTAAAAGTCAAGACAACTCTCCAAAATGTACTAAAGGGAGTTCTTTGGACTGAGAACCAACAAGAGTAGACAAAAACTAGAGATTAGCATACATGCCAACACCACCTAGAATTCGATCTAGATATGGAAGTGTCCAGAGGAGAACAAAACTGCAACACTGAAAACAGGATATCCAGGATGTCAGTCTAGATCAGGACAACTATAAAGCAAAGGAAGGGAAAATAGAGTTCCAGAGTTCCAGGCGGTGAGTGGACAAGTAGATTTCAAGATAAAACAGACTTTATTAAAATGGGGAAGAAGTTAATAAACTACATGGTAACCTCAAAGATACTTAATGCACCCTCACATCAAATCAAGAAAAGAAAAATCCATGGATATTTTACAACTCTTTAAAACTATGAAGAAGTTGACAAGGGAAAGCTCAAGAAAAATGAACTCAGCAGAGCAAAGCATGAAGAAGAAAGAAACCAGTAGCACCACACACACACACACACACAAACCCCACAAAATGACTGTAATTAATTCATACCCATAGTCAAGAGATAGACAGTAGCATAATGGATAATAGAACAGGATCCTTCAATACTCTGTCTACAATCGACACACCTTACATACGAAGGAAAAAAGTAGACTAAAAATTAAAGGATGGAAAAATATATCAAGCTAATTGTAATGAAAAATGAGCAGGAGTGACAAGTTTAATCTCTGATAAACTTTAAGGCAAAAACTACGATAAACCAAGAAGGGAGATGGGGCTTGATGGAGGCTAGGGTGGAGGTGCAGTGAAGTTCGCCATCAGCCAAACCACAGAATACCAGGCAAAGCAGACCCCAGGCAGAGATATGAAACTCGGAACCACATAGCTAGGAATAGTTGAAAAGATTGAAGGTTTATATCTAGTGGAAGTTGAAGTTGAAGTAAGAAATCTCATGCTTTTGAATCTGCTGGCCTTGAAGGCACAGAGATGACATCTTGGGTGAGACCAAATGGCAAGACCAAGTGGGGAGCAGAAACATAACAGGAAAACATGGTGGAAACTTTGGAGCAAAGCTGGACAATACACTTTGTTGGTTTTGCTTTGTTCTGATTTTCTCTTTTATTTGGTCATTGACCGCCTCCCACCCCCCCAGACTGTTGTTGCGCCTCCATTCTGGTAACTCTAGAGGGAGCCTAAGTGAGTAGACACCCCTACCCTCACCACTGGTGGGATCTTCTGTCACACATGAGCACACATACTCAGCCCAAGAGCAGGCCCTGAACGAATTTTTGTTTGTTTGTTTTAAATAAGGGAAAGGGCAGGACACGGATGTAGAGAGGGAAAGAGAGTTTAAAAACTAAACAGGCTGAAAATTAAATTAAAGCCTGAGGTATAGCATAACAACCAACAGTGGCATCTTGGAATCTCTCAGGAAGCTTTGAAAGCAAGGAGCTGAAGAGAGGACATTAAAGTAGGCTACAGAATTTTTTGTTGTTGTTTTCTTCTCTCCCACCTCACCCTTTTCTGTGATTATAGACTGCAGTATACAGCCTAGTTTTGTTTTTCTTTTCTTTTCTTTTCTTTTTTTTTTCTGCTGGTGCTGTTTTGCTGTTTTATGCTCCCCCCTCTACCTTTGGAGGACTCTTTCTCTCCCTATATTACACAACAAGAGTCATCAACTGCTGCCATATAGCCAAGCTACAATCACACTCTATAAAACACCAAAACCCAGGCAAGAACCAATAC
>NW_006408702.1:1613894-1615933 GCF_000296735.1 Chrysochloris asiatica
AAAATACTACAAAGCATCGTCTCAGATTACAATGATATTACATTAGAAATCAACAATAGAAGATCAAGGAAATAAAATTAAATACATGGAACCTGAATAACACCCTGCTTAAAAGCTATGGGTGGTGGTGGTAATGTGCCATGGAGTCAGTTCCAACTCATAATGACTCTGCACAGGGTTTCTAAGGTTGTAAATCCTTACGGGAGTCAAAAGTCTCATCTTCCTTTCATGGAATGTCTGGTAGTTTTGAACTGCTGGCCTTGAGGTTAGCAGCCCAACTTGTAACCACTATGCTACCAGAGTTCCTTAAAAGCTATGGGTAATAGAAAAAAACTGAAATAAAAAAAAATTCCTAGAAACAGATGAGAATGACAATACAACATACCAAAACCTTTACAACACAGCAAAAGCTGTGCTGAGAAAGCAATCTACAGCAATAAATGCACACATCCAAAAAGGAAAACAAATCAAAACCAACACATTAACACATCTCCAACAATTAGAAAAAAGTGAGCAAAGTGAACCTATAGTTACCACTAGAAAAGAAATAATAAAGATTAGAGCAGAAATAAATGACATAGAAAACAGAAAACCATATAAAGATGCAAAAAGACAAGAAGTTGGTTCTTTGAAAGCATTTATAAAATTGACAAACCATTAGGAAAACTAACAAAAGAAAAGAGGGAGAAGATGCAAAAACATACATAAGAAAACATACAGATGATATCACAACAGAACAAATAGAAATAAAAAGGATAATAACAGAATACTATGATTAGTTATACTCAAACAAATTTGAAAATCTAGAGGAAACGGACGTATTTTTAGGATAACAGGACCTACATAAACAGAGAGTGAAGCAGGAAACTTGAACAGACCTATAACAAAAGAAATTAACCAGTTCACCAAAAAACTCCCAACCAAAAAAAGTTCAGGCCCAGATGGCTTTATTTGTGAATTTTACCCAACATTCATAGAGGAGCTGACACTAATTTTACTCAAACTATTTCAGACTATAGAAAAGTATGGAAAACTTCCAAATATATCCAATGAAGCTAGCATAACCACCCTCATAGCAAAACCAGGCAAGGGAATCACTAAAAAGGAAAATTATAGACCAATATCCCTCATAAACATAGATGCAAATACTCTCAACACAATTCTAGCCAATAGAATTCAACAACACATCAAAAAATATATACATAATGACCAAGTAGGATTCATTCCAGTAATGCAAGGATGGTTCAATATTAGAAAAAGAATCAACATAGTTCAGGATATAAATAAAAAAGAAAAGAATCACATGATTATATCGATTGGTGCCAAAGAGGTATTTGAAAAAATCCAGCAATTATTCTTGATAAAAACACTAAATGAAGTAGGAATTTAAGGGCAATTCCTCAACATAATGAAAAGCATTTTGTTAGACAAATCTAACAGCCAGAATGACTCTCAATGGAAAGACACTGAAAGCAGTTCTTTTACGAACAGGAAGTAGACAAGGACGCCCTTTATTGCCACTCCTATTCAATACTGTGCTGAAAGTCTTTGTCAGAGCTATAATGCATTAATGCAAGATAGGGGAATTAAAGGTATCCAGATTGGCAAAGAAAATATAAAACTCTCACTATTTGTAGATGATAAGATCCTATACATAGAGAAATCACCAAGATACAGCAAAAAAGTTATCGGAACTCATTAAAGAATTCAGCAAAGTGATTGGGTATAAGCTCAATATATAAAAACTAGTTGGATTCCTGCATACTAATAAAGACAGCCCTGAAAAGGAAATGAGGAAAACAATACCATTTACAATAGCCAATCAAAAGATGAAATACTTTGGAATAAATCTAAATAGAGAAACAAAACACCTATCCAAAGAAAACTGAGAAACACTACTATAAGAAACCAAAGGACACTTACAAAAATGAAAGAATATATCATGCTCATGGATAGGAAAACTTAACTGTGTAAATATCAATACCTCCCAAAGCAATCTATAGATATTATGTAATCCCAATCTAGATTCCAACAGCATT
>NW_006408702.1:1617377-1643399 GCF_000296735.1 Chrysochloris asiatica
TGCCATGTATTACTGTAAAACAGACATTCATGTGCGAAAGAAATGAATATTGGGAATTATGATGACAGAAAGCTTGTAAGTCCACCTTTAACCTCTAACTGATTGGATTTGCACCTCAGTGTAAAGAAGACAAAATTCATCACAACTTGACCAACAAATAACATCACAATAAACAGAGAAAAGGTTGAAGTTGTCAAAGATTTCATTTTGCTTGAATCCACAATTCACACTCATGGAAGCACAGGTCAAGAAATCAGACGATGTATTACTTTAGGCAAATCTACTGTACAAGACCTCTTTAAAGAGGTCGAGATCAAAGATGTCAGTTTGAGGACTAAGGTGTGCCTGATGCACACTGTTGTACTTTCTATAGCCTCATATGCATGCGAAAGTTGGACAATGAAAAAGCAAGACTGCAGAAGAATTGATACTTGAATTATGGTGTTGGAGAAGTATACAGTACCTCTGGACATTTATCAGTGTAATTAGGTTCTCTGACCCGCAGAACTAGAAAGCTGAGCACCTTGATGCCGATGTTTCCTGAGGAAGGTCAGCCAAACATCAGGGAGGCACGGGAAGACACTAGTACACACTGTTCCATAAACAATTTTGCATTAATGGTGGTGGATGCATGTAGCCCTGTAGGATAAGTACTGGATTGCTAACCACAATGTTGGGGGTTCAAACCCACCAGCCACTGTGTGGAAATCCTACACAGGGTTGCTATGAGTCAGAACCAACTCAACAAAAGCCTCTAATCATTAATTTATACTCCCTTCTTTCTTACCACTGGTAACCATCAAAGTATGTTTCTTTTAGTGTGAAAACCTTGTTTTGACTTTTTACAACAACGATCTCATACAATATTTATGCTTCCAGGATTGGGTAATTGAATTCAGCATAATATCTTCCACAGTCATCCATGTTATGAAGTGTGTCTCAGATTCAATATTATTCTTTAATGGTGTGTAGTATTCTTTTGAGAGTATGTACCATAGTTAACCCATTCTCTCATTGATGGCTACTTATGTAGTTGATGGACATCTGCTTGCTATTGTGAACAATGTCAAATTGTTCTATATATGCCATGGCTCTTATTTCTCTAGGACAGATACCAAATAAAGGGATTTCTGGATCACATGGTATTCCTATTTCCAACCTTTTTAGGAAGTGCTATATGGTTTTCCACATTGCTTGTATCATTTTACACCATTTTACTGGCAATGAATGAGGGTTCCCCCATCTCTTCACACCATTTCTAGGATTTTTCTCCCTGCTTTTTTGAACTTTGCTATTAGTGCTGAGATGAAATGACAGCTCATGGTCGTCTTTATTTGCATTTCTCTAAAGAGTCCTGACAAGGATCAGCATTTCTAATACACCAGCCACTTCGCACAAGAAAGTTGAGGCTTTCTGCTCCCTGTAAAGCTTTACAGCCTTGGAAATGCAATGCAGGGGCACTATGAGTGGAACTACCTTGATGTCACACAACAACAATTGCTGACATTGCTTAACTTGAAGGGGTTGGAATAAAGAGGAATAAAGCTTACAGTGCCCCTACATAGTCTGATTCCTGGTCATTTCCTCTTTCATAACCATTTTTCCTTTGGTTCCTCTAACCTAATATATCTGACTTACTTCCACCTCAGGGCCTTTGCATATATTCTGTCTGCCTAGAACTCTCTCCCACTGACCCTTTACATGGCTAGCACCCTATCACCCTATAGATCTCACTCAAATATCACTTCTTTAGAGACTCCATCTAAATTGTTTACTAAGAGTTTCTTTTCCAAAATATGTTCTTATTGTTAGCTGCCACTGAGTTGGCCCCAACTCCTTGTTGTTGTTGTGAGGTGCCATTGAGTCGGTACCAACTCATAGTGACCTTATGCACAGCAGAACGAAACACTGCCCGATCCTGGGCCAACCTCACTACTCTTGCCATGCTTGAGTCCATCGATGCTGTCACTTGGCCAACCCATCTCGTTGGGGTCTTCCTCTTTTTCTCTGACCCTCCACCTTACCAAACATCATATCCTTCTCCACTGACTGGTACCTCCTGACAATATGTCCAAAGTATGAGAGAAGAAGTTTGGCCATCTTGGCCTCCATGGAGCACTCTGGCTGCACTTCTTCCAAAACGGGTCTATTGGTTCTTTTGGCAGCCCATGGCACTTTCAATATTCTCCTCCAACTCCATAACTCAAAAGCATCAGTTCTTCCACGGTCTTCCTTATTCACTGTCCAGCTTTCACATGCATATCAGGTTACTGAAAATACCATGGCTTGGGTCAGGTGCACCTTAGTCCTCAAACGGACATCTTTGCTCTTCAACACTTTAAAAGGGTCTTGCTGCAGCAGATTTGCCCAATGCAATACGTCATTTGATTTTTTGACTGAGGCTTCCGTGAGTGTTTTTTTTTTTTTTTTTTTGATCTTCATCAGTAAATGTTTTAAGTCCTCTTCACTTTCAGCAAGCAAGGTTGTATCATCTGCATATCGCAGGTTGTTAATCCTTCAATCCTGATGCCACGTTTTTCTTCATAAAACAGAGCTTCTTGGATTATTTGCTCAGCATACAGGTTGAATAAATATGGTGAAAGAATACAACCTTGTCGTACACCTTTCTTAATTTTAAATCATTCAGTGTTCCCATGTTCTGTTTGAACAACAGCCTCTTGGTCCAGGTACAGATTCCTCATGAGCACAATTAAATGTTCCAGAATACTCATACTTCACAATGTTGTCCATAGCTTGTCATGATTCACACAATCAAAAGCCTTTGCATAGTCAATAAAGCACAGGTAAACACCTTTCTGATATTCTCTGCTTTCAGCCAAGATCCATCGAACATCAGCAGTGATATCCCTTGTTCCACATCGTCTTCTGAATTCGGCTTGATCAGCAGTGATATCCCTCGTTCCATATCGTCTTCTGAATTCGGCTTGAACCTCTGGAAGTTCTCTGTCAACATATGCTTGTAGCCATTTCTGTATTACCTTTAGTAAAACTTTACTCGCATGGGATATCAAAGAGATTGTCCGATGATTTCCCCAACTCCTAGTGACCCCATATACAACAGGATTGGATTATTACAATGCAAAGTGTTTTCACTGGTTGATTTTTCAGAAGCGTTATAAGACTGTGGCTATTGTAGTTGTTGTTAAGTACCATTGAATTGAGTCTGACTCATAGCCAATCTATATAGGGTTTCTGAGCAGCAGCTGGTGAGTTTGAATCACCAATCTAGCAGTTGGCAGGCCAGTGCTTATCCTGTCCTGCCTCACCAGGGAGCCACAGAACTATGGCTAGAAGGGTCACAGTAAGTCAATCACTGCTCTGCAGTGTTTTTGCGCTTGTTTTCTCTTGCCTAGGTCCTTCATCAAGGAGCTCTGGTAGCGTAGTGGTTACGAATCGGGCTGCGAACCTTAAGGTCAGCGGTTCGAAACTACCAGCCGCTCCGCGGGAGAAAGATGAGGCTTTCTACTCCCGTAAAGATTTACACCCTTGGAAACCCTGTACAGAGTCGCTATGGGTCGGACCCGACTCGATGGCACTTAACAACAACAACAACAGGTCCTTCATCAAGGAGCTCTGGTAGCGTAGTGGTTACGAATCGGGCTGCGAACCTTAAGGTCAGCGGTTCGAAACTACCAGCCGCTCCGCGGGAGAAAGATGAGGCTTTCTACTCCCGTAAAGATTTACACCCTTGGAAACCCTGTACAGAGTCGCTATGGGTCAGACCTGACTCGATGGCACTTAACAACAACAACAACAACAGGTCCTTCATTAGCATATTGCTTCTAGCAGTTTTGTGTGTCTGCTTTCTTACATTTTTTCATAGCGTATTTCCTTGGCTTAGGTGGGCATGTCATTTCACATTCAGAATTAAAGTCTTTGGAAAACCAAAAAAAGGAAAAAGTTCTGACAGGAGAAACATGAGACTTTCTGCTTCCAAAGCCTCAGAAACCCTATATGGAGATTCCTATGAGTCGGAATAAACTCCATGGCACATAAGCACCACCACCACCAAGGAGTTCTGATGTGGTGCTGTATGATAAGCAATGGACTGCTAACCAAAATGTCAGTGGGTCAAACCCACCAGCTGCTCCTTTGTTGTTGTTAAGTGCCATCGAGTCAATTCCGACTCATCAGCCGAGGAGCAGCTGGTAAATTTGAACCACCGACCTTGTGATTCAAATGACCTTGTGGTCTAGTGCTTACTCTCCAGTGCCACACTACAGGGCCACGGTCAGTTGGAACTGACATAGCAGCACTTAACAACAATTATTAACCACAGCAATTTTAAAGGCCTCACATGAATTCAAAACATACTATACACTACATGGAGAAGGACGTTATGGTTGGTAAAATGGAGGGTCCCTGAAAAAGAAGACCTCCAGTGATATGGATTGATGTAGTGGCAGCAGTAATAGGGTCAAGTCTGTAACAGTTGTGAGGATAGCACAAGATCAGGGAGGGTTTCGTTCTGCTGTTCATAGGTTTGCTATGAGTCACAGATGACTCAATGGTACCTAATAACTCTCAACGCACAGTTACGATAATCAAAATGACCTGGTTCTGGCTTAACAACATACACACAGACCAACTGTGGTACACTGAATTTACTTGATATGGCTTTTCTATCCAACATCTTCTTCATTCTCACCAAGCGATTGGTGGAACCCTGAAGTAAGCTATACAGGACTCTAAGACTGGGACTGGTAAGGTCTGTCATCCCACTAGATTTGAAAGGAGGCAGCTCAGGTTATGAGGATGGGGCAGGACCAGGGAAAGTTATTCACGGGCTAGAGGGGTGACACATGCTAACATGGGTGACAGGGTAGGCAATATACAACCCGAGAGAAGCTAGCAGAGGGAAAATTAAAGTAGCGGGAGACACGGGAGGATGTAATAGACAATATGACTAGAGGTAAATACTGTTAACTGTTGGCACATGGAGGGGACTGCTGCCATGGTTTGAAGCACAGTCTATGATTTGTTGAATGTAAAACTGATGATCTGCTCTGTAAACTTTCACTCAATTCACAATAAAAAGTTGGGAGAAAAGACAAAAAAAGGAGCCACCTAAATAGACAAAGGTTGACAAAACAGACTAAATGCTTTAGAGAAAGAAAGATAGCTTAAGGGAAATAAGACCCAATATATCCAGATTACACTCCCAGCTAAGGTTATTCATGGTATAAGTAGATTTGTGTTATCTTTCAGTAATCCAGAACTTGATTGGAACTTAATCCAACAGCATTTTAGGAGGTTGTGGAACAATATACACTTGTCTGGGGATATTCATCAGCTACATGCTCAAATTTATGATATAAGTAATTCTCAAAGTGAACACTGAGTGGCTACTAATTTGCTACCCATGCTAGAGAGTAAGATCCCCTAAGAACTGGATTGAACCTCAGCATAGTGATCCTGCTTGGTCACCTTAAAGCAGGTGGTGGGCTGGCAACGTCTTGCGTATGGGGTCCCCAGCTGATCTCCTCCCTCCCTGCCTTCCTTGGATGGCGGCTGTTTATGCTGGACGTGTGGCCAGAGACGGGTAAGGATCACGTGGAACCTCGGCTACTTGGGACAGAGACATTGCCATGCTGCAATGAGTCTCAATGACTGGTAAGACTGAGGAATTCGCACTGACCACCTAAGACAGGCAGCGTCCCTTAAACAATCAATAAATAAGGAGGACTCAGATGCAGACAGCACAGATCTGGTCAGGAGGTCAAGCCCCTGTGGGCCCAAGCGTTGTTGACCGTCCAAACCATAGGCTCTGAGGATCAGACTTTAGCTACCTAGTAGACATAGCAAACTGTCCCTCATCTGATTATTCAGTAATGCTTGTTAGTAATCTCATACATGAGCCCTGGATATCCACAGACAAATGTAAAAACCTTCCCTAAAAGCCGAGACTGTAAATTCCAAAAAGGCAAGTCCCCCACCCCCCCAAGAAAAAAAAAAAAAGCTAAAGAGGATAGAGAGAAACACTGTAAACTGATGACATATAGCGGAGATAATAATCAATGTAATGAAACAAGCTATATGAATGGTTGAATGTGAAGCTGATGATGTGCCCTGTAAACTTTCACTCAATCCAAAATAAAAACATTTAATTAAAAAAAAAAAGAGCCATCTCCGAAGACGCTGGTAGATTTAAGTGTTTACCTTTCAGTTACAAATCACCAATATAAGCACTATACTATTAGAGGGCCTTAGAAGAACAGTGGGAGTCAATGTTATTCACAGTTTAGGAGTGGGAAAAAACTTTACATGTATGGTAAAAAAAAAAAATTAAAAAGCATTAAAAAAAAAAAAGATTGATTAAATACCACACACACTTCTGTCTGACATATACTACCATCGACAAGAAACAAGCCAACAGAAAAAGAAAACATTTACAATTCATGTATCAGCTAAAGAGACAATTTCACTTCTGTATTACATTCTCTGCAAAGCAGTACAAATATGATTTATAATTAACACTAAAAGACGATTTAAACAGAAAGTTTAATAGACTCGAATAGAACAGATTTTTAAATATACGGGGGAAATGCTATCACAGACTGGAGGAGACCTAGGAGATCTTACATCTAAATGTAATGTGGGATCATGGGTTGTTCTGGACCAGGAAAGAGACATTAATGGAGAAACTGGAGGACCCCCATTGCACCAAGATTAGTGTCCTGTTTTTTTTTCCAATTCTTCTTCAAAATTAAAATGATCTTAAGATACAAAGTTAAACAATAACATAATTTATAGTGAAAACAAAACAAAAGTAACAGGAATGAGGGAAACTATTTTCATGGTATTAAGAAAAAAACAGGCCATGTGCACAGCCACATTGTGTGAAAAATAAAACTGTAAATGGGTACATTTTGGATTCATTCCTTACCAGCTGCTCCTCGGAAACCCTACACAGGGTCGCTATGGGTCGAGATCGACTGGACGGCACTTAAAAACAACAACCTATATTATTTACTCAAGGAACAAATACAATGATTTGGAATCGTCATCCTGATAACCAGGGATAACATTCCTGGTGGCACAGCAGGTTAAGCATTAGGCTGCTAACTGAAAGGTCAGTGAGTCAAATCCACCAGCAGATCTGCAAGGAGACATAAGGCTATCTGTTCCCTTTACAGTCTCAGAAACCCTAAAGAGCAATTCTACTCGGTCCGACACTCACTATGTGACCGTGGGTTCTTCAGTGGATGCTAGGGATGCTCTCGGCTCTCCACCAGTGCTTGGTCCACAATGTCTGCTTACGGAGTAGTGGCTAAGCATCGGTTACGCACAGACAGCTGCTGTTGAGCAGATGCTGACTCATAGTGACTCCCTGTGAGCCACTCCGACGGTGCCCCACAGGGCTTTCAGGGGGTAATTTTTCTGACGCAGATCATCAGGTCTTTCTTCTAAGGTACTTCAGGGTGGTCTCAAACCTCCAGTCTTATGAACACACCAGCCAAAGACTCCAAGTATTTGTTAAACTCAAAAACCGAAAATCCACTTCCATAGAGTCAATTCCGACATCCACCGACCCGACAGAGCGTTTCCCAGACTCCATCTTCATAGGAGCTGCCAGCCTCATCTTTTCTCTACAGTGCCACAGATACATTAGAATGGCAAAGGGACTTTTCCAAGCGAATCCTCAAGGTCGCTGCCTCGTTTCAGCCCTGTTCTTCTCTTCTTTAAGGAGCTCTGGTGGTGCAGTGGATACGAATTCCGCCGCTAACCTTAAGGTCAGTAGTTGGAAACTACCCGCCGTGCTGTAGGAGAAAGATGAGGCTTTCTGCTCCCGTAAAGATTTACAGCCTTGGAAAATCTGTGCAGGGTCGCTGTGAGTTGGAACCGACTCCATGGCACACAACCACCACCTGCTCATGCCCAACACAGCAGCCACATCTTTCTAAAACACAAATCTAATCACATTACTTCTAAACTCAGTTCAAGCCCATGCAAGCCTCATCACAGCTCCTACCCGTTTCCTGTCATTCACACGCACCCCTGCCCTAAATGCAGACACTTCTGCTGATACCTCAGCGCCCTTCTCCAGGTTTGTCTCACCGCCAAGCTCTCGCCTGCTCTACCGGAGACACGGAGCTGACAGGGAGCATGGTCTGGTGCCACTTAGAGGGCTCAGTGCAGGGAGGGGCTGGCAGTGACATATAGAACCTTGATAAATAGTCCTAACATTGTCATCTATATTCTTCAAGGTCAAATCCAACTATCCAGTCCTTGTGAAGTCTTCCCTCCATCCCCACCAGGAAGGGGTCCAGGAGCACTCTAACTCACTAGGCCTTGCTACGTGAAAATTCCGCACCCCATCTGTCTCACCTTCTGCATCCCAACACCCTGGGACCCCAAGTTCCTGGAAGGCAACTGCTATGTCTCATCAGATCATATCTGCCAACCAGAACACACCCGCCAGCACAGAGCACAGGCTCAGTAAAGACTTGCTGAATGAATGACCAAACACATGAACAAATGTATGAACACATTCTAAAGGAAAGAAACTCCTGACTTCAACAGGGCTAGGCCAAGTCCTGACATACTACTCTAAACAGCATGTTATGTACACTATTGCTGTGGTTGTTAAGTGCCATTGAGTCGGTTCCAACTCATAGTGACCCTGTATAGGGTTTCCAGAGAGCAGCTGGTAGGCTTGAACTGCTGACCTTGTAGTTCATAGTCCTGTACTGTACTGTACCGATCCTACAACGCCACACTAGAAGTACACCATTAGAATTGACTTCTTTCCTACTCACACCAACCTTGTGAGATAGAAACTCACTACTTCTATTTTGTATTTGAGGACACAGAGTGAAGTGATGCCCAAGCTTTAGCGCTGGGGCCAATCTGGACCCCAGAATGTCCACTCTTACCCACTGCTTATACTACCCCGATGACTCCTCCCTTTCACTCCTCACCCACTCCCTACAATCTTGCCTCCTCTGCCCACTATGAACAAGGCCTGAGTGTTCGTCATTTTCGCCTATATGCAATATGAAATGGAATGCTCTGTTTGCGAGCATTGTTGGGACAGCATAACCTTTGGTTCACATGAAATGCCACACCTTGGAACAGAGTCCCTAGGTGGGGTACAAATGGTTAACACTCTTGGCTGTTAAAAAGAAAGGTTGGAGGTTTGCGTCTACTGAGAGGTGCCCTGGAAGAAAGTCCTGGTGATCTTCTTCTGAAGGATCACAGCATTTAAAACCCCCATGGAGTCAACTGAATGGCAACTGGTACAGGTGTTGGTATTGCACCTTGGAATGGTGTAGAAACAGGTGAAAGAACAGATAAGGGGGCAGCTACTCAAGCTGAAATGGGAATGGGACGGAAAGTGAGGTGGGATGCCAGCAGCCATCCCTATACATGGAAAGCCACCAGTCCAATGCAACAAACTCAGTCCTATGGTTCCAGCATTTGTTACCTCACTTGCTGTATTTCAGGTAGGTCAAAAGTCACATCGAGTGTGCTTTGTAGGACAGATCCTTAAGGCAGTGGTAGATAAATAAGCCGGGGCTCGTTTTCTGCACTGCGATCTGTGGAACCCTGGGAAAGGCTCAAGCTCCTCAAGAGAAGCTCACGGCCTCGGCCTCAAAACGTCACAGGTTTTCCTCAGATGGTGGCACCCTCTTAAGTGCTGGAAAGATCTTTGATTTTCTTATGCTTTGAGAGTAAGAATTGTCCCTTGGCCTCACTGGGTCACCCTGAGGGCATGAGTTTGGAGAGCAGCTCTAACTGAAAAGAACAAAGAAGACAAGGTTATGTAACAGCTCTCAAAAAATGTGTTGATAACACCAGCCAAAAGAGAGAGAAAATGCTAGGAGTTAGATGAAGAAGTTGCTAATTCAAACTTTCCATGAATACGACTGGAGTTTGAAGCATCTCCTCCCTAGGCCGGCATGTCAGCTCACAACACCAACCCCATTCTGGAAGGCTCTCTGTGTGCTGGATTTGCTCATCCTTCCACGCTCCAGAGGGTTGTAGACACTGTCACCTGGTTGGGGTGCTGGTGGGTGCTGCTGTAGAGGGAGGCAGGATGGGGAGTGGGGTTGGGCAACAAGAAATAAAGGAGAGCACACAGTTTGCAAAGTCTGAAGAGTTCCCCGAGGAGGTGTCTATTGCAAAATATCAAACACTTCTGGAAAATTGCAGTCATCAGCTGCCAAAGTCCAAAAGCTTCAAGATGCAGACAGCCCACCTGAAGGGGCAGACGTGCCCCATGATGGCCTGCCACCTACTCTAGCCAGATGCATGGGATTGAGAGGGAAGAGCCTCATTTAGATTGCTGGTGTTATCAAGCACCGCCCAGTTGGTTACAATGCAGAGTGACCAGGTATAGTTTCCGAGGAGCAGCTGGTGGATTTGAACAGCTGACCTAGCACTTCCCAAACCCACCTGAGCATGAGAATCACAGCAAAGTTCTAAAAAAGGTCAAATCCCAGAGATTCTAAGATTGGTTTTATCAGTCTCTGGGAGAGAGTCTAATGACCCAGCAGGTTTAGTAAACAATGACATCAGAGTTAAGAGTGTTCTTTTTCAAAGGTGGGATTCTGAACCCGTGAGCTCCTTAGATCCTGTAAAGATCAAGATGCACATACAAGTCTCCTTGGGTGTGGGGAGAGGCTGAAAAGAGGCTTTCAAACCTGGGAGCTGGGCATTTGCTGAGAGAAAGAGAAAGAGGCAGACAGACAGACAGAGACAGACTGATGCTGGAGAGCGTTATCTGGCTCCTAGAGGCTCCCAGAGACCAGGTTGGCACGAAGGTGTACACTCACACTCCTTGTCTCGCATTGGCTCAGGAATTCAGACAACAGAACAAAGCTAATAGCACCCAATGCCTTTGCTAGTTAGCACTCATGATGGTGTTGTTAGTGAGTGACGCTGAGTCGGTTCCAACTCATACCTTGCCGTTTGCAGTCCAGTGCTTATCCTACAGCACAGCCCTAAAAGACCCTAAACCCCAAGTCACTGCTGTTGAGTGGATTGTGACTCACAGTGACCCCACAAGACAGAGCAGAACTGCCCCCCAGGTTTCTAAGGTTGCAATCTTCATTGAAGCAGAATGCCTGCCGACTTTCACTTAGCAGACAAACACTTAACCGCGTCTCCAGGACGCCTTTGAGCATATTAATAAAATGGTTTTCTCCGATGAGCAGATTAGAAAATTGAGGTGTAGAGATGCTAAGGAAGCTGTTCAAACATCGAGGCATGATGTGAACGCTGGGCAGCTTCTTAAGCACTTGACTGTTGGGACAGGACTGTCTTAATCAACTGAAAGAGGTCAAAGGGATACTCACTGCAGAGAAGGCACAGGACACTCCAAGACACTCTGGAAACAACTGCCTTATAGCTTCTGCACTCATCTCAGTCCCTTGCAGAAGTGGTGACACGTGGGCACATTGTGCTCAAGCCATCTCACAGGTGTGTGCATCACCTCTGGTACCAGCTTCCTTTCTACAAGGCTCTCACGTGTGTGCCAAGGAGCATGGTGGCAAAATGTGGTATCGAGGCGAGGGTGGAGTAAGGGGACAGGTGATCATCATAATCCATCTTTCAACTGAGGGTCTCCAGGTATCAGTGTGGTGAGGGGGAACAGGAAAATGTCCACGTCATGCTGGAGGACTGCGGTGAGGCTTTTGTGAGGCAAGGCCGTCGTCAGCATAGTGTCCTGCTCTCCTTCCTCTTGCCAGATCCTGGCTTTTAATTTGACAGTCCTGACTCCGCTTCATTTCACCTAACAGAATATCTGACCCTACAGTCTTGTAAAACAGGGACTTTGCTTTGTAGTGACTTTGCTAATGGGGCAGGAGGAACTTGTGATCGTAAAAAAGATGGATTGGGATAATTGCATAAAGTTCATTTCCTTTTCCTAATAAATATTTACCATCCAATGTTTATAACTTTTATGTTTGGACTTTCTTGAAACGCTTTATTGAATTAAAAACATCACATTACTATTGGCAAAAAGAGGAGGTAGCTATTGGTTAGTAACTTCTGCAACAAATGGCAGCTATTGATGCAATTTAAAACAACTGTTTAAAATTTTCATATCCCCATAGACAGTTCTGACCTTTACCATACCAGCATTCTGCAGAGACATGAAAGGGCCAACAATGATGGTGCGAAGCCTCCAGAGACTGAACCATTAAAATGGACTGTATTTTAATCTGCTGCTCTCTGGTATGGAAATGTTTCAGAAAGCAGCAACCGGGTTAATATTTAGCGCACAGTCTGCTTCCCTACCACTTATCGGGTTGTTGTCCTGTGGGGACTTGCATGTTGCTGTGATGCTGGAAGCAAAGCCACCACCAGTATTTCAAATTCCAGAAGGGTCTTCATGGGGGCAAGGTTTCAGCAGAGCTTCCAGACTATGACAGACTAGGAAGAAAGGCTTGAAGATCATCTTCAAAAATCAGCCAATGAAAACTCAACAGAACTTGCTTGCTTTGAATAAATCATTGTAAGGGACCAATGGCTGGAGAGGGACATTCATACCAGGTGAAGTAGAGAGAGTGTGGGAGAGAGAGACCCTTGGGGAGACCAGCTTGGCACAACAGGCCAAATGATGAACTCATACATGCTGACAGTTCTGGTCAGGATGCAGGACTGAACACTGTTTCCTTCTGTTGTATGTACTATCACCATGAGGTTGGGGCATGTGGAAAGTGGTCATCTATCTGTCTATCTGGAGTCCTGGTGTGGTACCGTAGGATAAGGACTGGACTGCTAATCCAAAGGTCAGAGGTTCAAATCCACCAGCTAGTCCTTGGAAACCCTATAAAGGGTTGCCATGAGTCGGAATCAACTTGATGACACTCAGCAACAACAAATCTGTCTGTCTGTCTATCTACCTAGGCTGCTCACAAGCAATTTGTACCAATGTTTTGCAAAGTTATTAAAAGATAAAATAACTTTTCATTTTTACTGGTCTGAAGCAGCTACCAACTGTGAGTGCTAAAAGCAAAACATATGCAGAAATCCAGCTAGAAAGAAGTCTGCCATTAGAAATTTTACCTGAAGAAGAGCAATGGTGCGTGGCCAGTTGGTGCTTCCCGATGGGAGCCAGATCTGGCCTGCCACTCCCTAGCACTGGGTACTGATCCCTTCTGTGCTAGAGGACATCTGGGGATGCTATGAGCCCCTGCTCAGAAGACTATTTATGAATGCACACATTCTACCGGCGTCATTTTTCTCACTACATATGCTCACTTCATGTCTGTGTCACATCTGTACTTCTCATGATATTCAAATGTTTTCATACTGATGTTGCTGTTATTCTGTGGTGTTGAGTTGGTTCTGACTCATATAGGGTTTCTAAGGAGCAACTGACTCATATAGGGTTTCTAAGGAGCGACCTGTATAGGGTTTCTAAGGAGCAACTGGTGAATTTGAACCACTGACCTTGCAGTTCAAACTGACCTTGAAGTCCAACACATTAACCCACAGTGCCACCCCATATGGGATACTTCACAGACCACAAAACAACAACAAGAACCCCACTGCCATTAAGTCGATTCCAACTCATAGTGACCCTGTTTTTGAGGTTATCAATCTTTATGGGAGCAGAATGCCTCACCGTTTTCCTGTGCAGAGGCTGGTGGGTTTGAACTGTTAACCTTGCAGTTTGCAGTCCAGTGCTCATCCTACAGCGCCACCAGGGCTCCTCTAATAGAATACAGTAGAGTGTAAACATTGCAATATTTGCTTTATTGGCAGTGGCATGAGCTTCACTGGCAAGACCTCCAAGGTATGCTCGCACGTGCGGCTCCTACTCTTGGTAATGGCTAGTGAATTCAGAATGGAAGGAAATGTTCATTGCAGTTATAGATTAGGGAATGTTAGTGAAGTTTGCTCCCTGCAAAAATGTTGATTTTAGTCATAGGATGGGTTCTCTAGGGGAGCAAAATCAGTGAAGCTTACATATGTATTGACTTTGCACAAATTGTCCAGTTGTGGAAATGGGCAAGGCCCAAGTCCATGGTCAGATGTCAGACTGGAGGCTTCTGACTCATGGAGCTACAGGGCTGAGAAGGAAAGACTGGGAGGTCAGATGGCAGGCAGGCAGGCAGGTTGTTGACGACTCCCCGGATTTTCAGGCAATAAGACAGGTCACAGGCTCAAGTCCAAAGAACTGTAGGTCAGATGATGAGCCTGACCCAGCAGAAAGCAAGCATTGCTTGAGAGTCCGCTACATTAGAAGCAGGCCACACCCCTGAGGAAATGTCCTTTCAATTGACTGGCTGCTGAGAGCAGATCTCGTCATAGAGTTGATTCCATTATATTAAATCCCACCACGGGGGATAATTACATCACAACCACCAAACCATTGCGAATCTGACCCAGTCAAGTTACCTAAAACCTTAACTAGCACACAATTCTAACCCCAGGTGGATAGAGACTGTAGCAGGCAGAGTTTTAAGGAAGATTAAGGATTGTCTATAATACCAGCAGCATAGCTATGAGAATAGTGAGGAGCAGATTCCCCCTTGGAGTCCTCAGAAGGAATTCACCTGGCCAACACCTTGATTTTCAATGTCTAGTCTCCTGAATTGAGTCAGTAAATGGCTGTCCTCTTAGGTTGTTCACTTTGTGGTTATTTTGTTGTTGTTGTTGTTGTTGTTTGCCACCAAGTTGTTTCTGACTCATGTGGAGTGGCTGATGGATTCGAACTGCTGATTTTACACTGAGTAGACCAATGCTTAACTCACTGTGCCACCAGGGCTCATAGACACATGCACACACACACACACACCCCTTGCCGTTGAGTAAACCCCAACTCATGGCAGCCCATGTGTAACAGAGCAGAACTGCACCATGGGTTTCCTGGCTCTGGGCTACACGGAGGCAGAGTTCCGGCTCTCCCTTCTGTGATGAAACAGACGGGGTTGTTTTTATCTAAAAGGGAGGCAAAAGTGATCTGGAAACTGTTGTTGTAAATTTTGCATCACAGCTCCTTTTGAAAGAACTAGAGATGGTGTGAGAAGCTGTGGCATCAAGAATGATTATCAAATACATGGATTGAGGCATATCTTCAAGAAGGGAAATAATACTAAAATGCTTCACTGTCTTATGAATATTGGTTTCCTTTGCTTACTATTGTAAAATAGACACTTGAGTGGGGTAGAAAGGAATGTCGGGAAACACGGTAACAGAAAGCTTGTAAGCCCGTCTTCAGCCTATTACTGATTAGAATACCTAAAAGGGGTTCTAGAACTTGCCTAGAGAAATAGGCCTTTTGTGGAGCCTTTGCAGTGTATAGGACCTTAGGTGGAATCCTGAGCCCAATCCAGAACCTTCTGAGATAGGACATTCCCACTAGAAAGGACAAGCAGACCAGCCTGGAACAGCTAGAGCAACAGAAGATACATCTTCAAAGATAGATCATCAGGAAAAACCCAAAACAAAAATGGCGGTCTGATTAGCTACTCCTGGGAAGCCATCAAGGCAAGCAATCAAGTCCCTTCAGGACATGCCCCCCACCAAGACTGAAACACATGAGCAGGTATGTAAGCTTGCTGGAGACCACAGTAGTCTACTGGTGAGTGGAAGAGGGGTAAAGGCAGTAACGACAAAATGGGCTGAGTTCAACCACATTCCACAGACTCCTGTTGACCTGGAGATGAGAAAGAAAAGAGGAAGGGTTGGTTGGTCCAAAGTGTGGTAAGACCTGGGAACATCTGAGCCCATGGACAAGGACATAGCCACAGAGGGTTAGAGCGGAGTGAAGCATCCAGCTGATATGAAGTGAGAGGAGATGCACAAGAATACCCATCTTGCACAAAGCACCCATTTGACCTAACCTCGATGGCTTGATAATCAGAACTCGATTAGAGAAAGATAAAAAAACAATTTTCCATAAATGAAACAAGGGTAAAGTGCTACAATTTGATGAACTTGACCTATACTCATGAATATAGTAGCTAAAAATACCAACAGAGAGGGAAGGAGTCTTCACATCAAGGATGAATTCTATCCCCTCCGTATACAGGATAGATAGAGATGGCAACTTAGACACTGGCTACCTAAAATGAGGGGGCAATAAAGGCAAGAAGTGACTGGTTTACAAGTTTTCAAGAGGGAGTTTAGTTTAAGAGTGTATGGGGGAAGATAGAGTCCCCACTGAATAGTTTTCATCTTGTCTAGATGGGCCTGGTAAAAAAGAGATGGGGACAAGATTCTTATGATTCAATAGTGAATAATTGTTATCATGACTAATTGCAACTGTCACAATTGTAAAGGTAGAAGCTTTGTAACAAAAATGGGGGAGTAGTTAATTTTACAGTCCAGAAACAAAGGACCCTAGGACCAGCAAGGGAGAAGAGCACAAGCAGAATGCGAGACCTTATCCAGAGAAGCAGTGACACCAGAGATGGAGGCAGAGATGGAGAGAGGGAGCAGCTGAGGACTCTAGATTCATGTAAAGAGAAGGACTGAGAGCTGGCGGCTAGGAGGCAGGCTTGCAGAATGTGCTCTTTGGTGGTGTAAATTATTATATATGCCCGAGTGTTTTAACAAGAGAGAGCTAAAATGAATAGAGAGAAATACTGTTAACTGATGGTACATGGAGGGGATTATAATCATTGTCATGAAACAAAGTGTATGATTTGTTGGATGTAAAACTGATGATCTGCCCTTGTAAACTTTCACTCAATTCACAATAAAAACTTAAAAACAACAAGAAAAAAAGAATGATCACCAATGTAATAAGCTACACAATTGGTGTGGTCCTCTTGGAGCTACAGTATGGTCATGGTGCCTCAAGGAATGCCACGTCTAAGGGTAAGACATCATGTAACACAAACTGCATGAGCTTCTAAATATGGAATGGAGTGTAAATGATGCGCACATTTACAATCCATCAGCACACAATCTATTGCTAATGTGCTAAAGGGATCACAGGGATAAGCAATGCATGCCTAATACCCTTTGATGGATTATTAACTATTACTTTGTTGTATTATTTCCTGGTCTATTTATGGCTTCAAACTGATTAGAACCAGTTCAGTCATGGCCAGCAAAGTAAAATCTGAACACACTCAGATTTTTAAAATTTGGATGAAGTAGAAGGAAAACCAGAAGGGAGACATGTACGGATTGAAGTTCTGCAATGGGAGACTCAGAAGAGGCATAGTAAGTCTTTTCAAGAGCTGGATGATGGAAATTGGATTAGTGGCCAGACTGTGCACAGAGAAGCACAGGCAAAGCTGTGCCATTGGCAGTTATCGTTAAGCCGAGCACCACTGTTTCCAACTCTACCAATCAGCAGATTTGGCTGCGATGCAATGCACATGCTGCCCTTGTTTTATAAGAAGAAGATTAAGTTTCTAGCAGGGAATTTACCCATACATTTTCCCATTCCTGTTATTGTACCAGTTCACACATAGGAGGAAATTCAAGTCATTCTAGTTTTACTTTGTCAGTCATAGTTGAACCAGGCAGAACAGGTACAGAGCCCTGGATTATACATCTTTAATTTAGAACAGTCTGTCTTTAAGTGCTATTATTATACCTCAGATATGTTGTACTAGGTAAGTGCTATCATGTCAGTTCTGACTCATGGTGACCCTGTATAACACTGGACCACAAGGTTGATTTGAACCACAAGGTGGTGGTTCAAACCCACCAGCTGCTCCTCAGAAACCTTATACAGGGTCGTTATGAGTTAGAACCAATTCAACGGTACTTAACAACAACAACCCCTTATATTGCTATATTAATATACTGTGAAATATCTATATTCGTTTCTTACTGCTGCTGAAACAAATTACCACAAATTTAGTGGTTTTCAACAACACAAATTTATTATCTTATAGTTCTGAACATCAGAGTCCAAAATCTGTTTCACTGGGCTGAAGTTAATGTGTCCACGGAGCTCGTTGTCTCTGGAGGTTCTCAGGGGAGAACGTATTTCTCTGACTTTTTCAGCTTTTAGAGGCTGCCTATATAACTCGGCTTGTGGACATTTCCTCACATCATGACAAGACCTTCCTTCTGTGGTCACATCTCCTATTACTCACCTCTGTCTCCTGCCTCCCTCTTACCAGATCTCCTCAGGATTTCCTGGGTTCACATAGATAATCCAGGAACGTCTGTACCACACAAGGTCCTTAATTGTATCTGCTGAGTCATTTATGCTTCATAAAGTAGCATTTATAGGTTTGGGGGATGAAGATGTGGCTATTTACCACAACTATCACAGGCTCAGTTTGAACCACAAGATCAGTGGTTCAAATTCACCAGTCCTTCTTTGGACAGATGGTAGTATAGGGGGTTAGGAGTTGGACTGCTAATCACAAGATCAGCAGTTCGAAACTACCAGCCACTCTGTGGGAGAAAGATGAGGCTTTCTGCTCCCGTAAAGACTGACAGCCTCGGTACCGTTAGACAGGGTCCCTGTGAGGTGGAAATGACTCCACAGTACACAACCACCACCCCCATATTCTTCATATATTGAAAAATATATTCATGTAAGCAGCCAATGATCATTTGAAGGTATATAAATAATAAGAAAGAAAAATCTTGTGTGTTTCACCCACATAATTCCCACTTCAGGGACTTCTTACTCCAGCTAGAATCATTTCCTTCCCCACGGAGCACTTCTTTATTATTTCGTATAGTGTGAGTCTGCTGGTGATGATTTTGTCCAGCTTTTCTATAACAGAAAAACTATTTCACCTTCATTTTTGAAATATATTTTCACTGGTTATAGAATTCTATGCTGATAGTTTTTGGGGTTTTTTCCTCCTTCTTTCAGTTTTTTAAAGACGTCTTTGGTAGAAGTTCTGCCCGATGCAATACATCCTTTACTTTTTTGACTGATGCTTTGCTTCCACAGACATTGGTTGTTGGTTTAAGTAGAATGAAATTGTTGACAACTTCAATTGCTTTGCTGTTAATCATGATGTTTATCAATTCAGTTGAGACGATTTTCGTTTTCTTCATGTTTACGTGTAATTCACACTAAAAGGCTATAGTCTTTTTTTTTTTTTTTTTTAAGAGAAAGGCTATATAGTCTTTGACCTTCATCAGTAAGTGCTTCAAGCTGTCTTCATTTTCAGCAAGTAAGGTTGTATCACCTGCATATTGCAAAGCTGTTGATGAGCCTTCCAGCAATTCTGATGCCATGTTCTCAGAGTATTTGCTCATCTTCTCAGATTTGCTCAACATACAGATTGAATAAATAGGGTGAAAGAACACAACCCTACCGCACACCTTTCCTGATTTTAAATCACACATCAATCCCCTTTTCTATTCAGATGACTGAATGCCTCTTGATCCATTCTGTTTTAAACAGCCTCCTTATGAAGTCAATTACGTGTTTTAAAATTCCCATTCTTCACAATGTTATCCATAATGCATGAGAGTCCACACAGTCAAATGCCTTTACATAGTTGATAAAACACAGGTAAACATCTTTCTGGTATTCTCTGCTGTCAGCCAAGATCCATCTCACATTAACAATATTCCTCATTCCACTTCTTCTCCTGAATGGAGTTCAAACTTCGGGCAGTTCCTAATCAATGTCAAACTAAAGTCACTTTTAAATTATCTTTAGCAAAATTTAGCTAGTGTGTGGTTGGTGAATCGGTGTGGTCATTTTCACATTCCACTTTCCTTAGAATGGAAGAAATATGAATCTCTTCCAATTGGTTGGCCAGTCTTCCAAACTGCTTGATACAGACAAATGTTTGCAGTGTTGCATCTGTCTGTTGAAGCATCTTAATTAATACTCCATCAATTCCCAGAACCTGGTTTTTCACCAATGACGTCAGTGTAGCTTAAACATCTTCCTTGAGTAGCAGCAATCTTTGGTGATTTGTTACCTTCCTGAAGTGACTGAACATTAATTAATTCTTTCTGATTCAGTGACTCTGCATATTCCTTCCATAGTCTACTGATGCTTCCTCTACCATTCAATTTTGTGTCCATCGAATCCTTCAGCAGTACAACTCAAGGTGTGGGTGTTTTCCTCAGCGCTTTCAGCTTGAGAAATGCTAATTGTGGTCTCCCCGATTTGTTTTCTAACTCTCGGTCTCTGCATATTTCCTAATAGTTTACCTTCTCCTCTCATTCAAAAAATAATAACAAGCATAAAGAAAGGCCTTCCTGTTTATAATTTACAATGAAACTCAATGTTTAATCTCACAGCACACCAGGAATGGCCAAGTATGTTTTCCTACACGCCCTGTCCTTGAGCAATTTGCCAGTAATTAAATGAGTAAAATGACAGTCACTTGTCCTGCTGAAGTAATGCCATCCTGCAGGGAAGGAAAAGAGGCAAAAAGCCAGATGTCTCCCTCCCTGTCATCCCTTGTGAACCAAGGTTGTAGGGAGTACAGTCCTAGGCCTGGGGACACCTAAACCCACCAGACACGCCCCTGAGAAGGGCACACCACTCTTCATGTGTCCTGACCACTGCCTGGATGCTCCTCCCTCAGTTCTGCACAAGACAAATGCCCACATCGCTTCTCAGTTCTGTTTTCTCCTCAAAATGTAACCTTCCTAATAATGATCATTGTATTTAAAATTACAACCTGCATACCTTCCCACAGACAATGGTGGCTCAATGGTAGAATTCTCACGTTCTAAGCAGAAGACCTGGGCTTGATTTCTGACTAAGACATTTCATGCACAGCCGCCACCGTCTGTCAGAGGAGGCTTGTGTTGTGGGGAGCTAGGATGCTGAGCAGGCTTCAGCAGAGCTTCCAGACTAAGATGAACTAGAAAGAAAGGCCCAGTGATCTACTTCCAAAAACCAGTCAATGAAAATGATGGATAAACTGGTCCAATCCTCAACCAATTCTATGGAAGATTCAGGACTGGGCAGCATGTTGTTCCATTGTGAATGGAGGTTCTGTGAGTTGAGGGTCAACCTGATGGCAGCTAACAACAGAGAATAGCCACTCCTCTGTGTTGCTGTTTTTGTTAAGTGCTGTCAAGTCGGTTCTGACTCATAGCAACCCTGTAGAGGGTTTCCGAGGAGCAGTTGGTGAGCTTGAACCACCAATGTCATGGTTCAAACCAACTTTACAGCCCAGTGCATTAACCCACAGCACCACACCAGAACTGTGTAGCACCGAGGAAACCACCTGGTTTCATAGCACTTGTCTTCTAACATACTATAGAATTCACTTGTTTAGTATGACTGTTGGGAGTGTGGTGATTCCATATGATGAGCACTGGACTACAAACCACAAAGACTATGGTTCGAGCCCACCAGCTACTCTGTGAGAGAACAATGAAGCTTTCTGCTCCCATCAAGATTTAAAGCCTCAGATACCCTATACAGGGCCACTATGAGTTGGAACCAACTCCATGGCACTCAACAACATTATGACTACTTGCTTTCACTAAAATTTGCAATGATGGTTGTTGTTATTCTACCTCTGCTCAAACGTCACACCTCAGAGAGATATTCTCTGACCATCCATTTAAAGGTAGGTTCTGTGATTGAGCCAGGATTCCCAGTGGTTTGGCTGTTGCTAGGTAACTCTTTGATGACTGGCTATGTACAGGCATAGGTAACTCTATGATGATTGGCTATGAGCAGGCATTGATAACTCTATGATGATTGGCTATGAGCAGCCAATCAATTGAAAGGCTGTTTCCTTGGGGGTGTGGCCTAATCCCAATATAAAAGACAGGCAGGAAAGGCTTGCAATCTTCCTTGCTGGGTCTGGATCTTGCAACTGGATTGTTCTCTGACTTCCAGTTCTTTGAACCTGAGCGAGTGGCCTCCTCTACTGTGTGTCTGCCTGCAGGAACTGCTCATCAAGTGTTCCTGGAAAACCGTATGCCCACCAGAGGGCCCTGCATGCCTGTTCCTGCCCAGGTCATGGTCAACGGCCACCTGCTTCAGCGCTGATGTCCTGCTTGGTGCCATGACTTGGGATTCCTGCCTTCCTGAGCTGCCCGCTGATCTTGGTACTCTCCTATCTCTACAATTATGAGCCATTTCCTTGACATAAATTTCTGTTTACATATATACACACGTACACATGGTACTGGTTTGGTTTCCGTAGAAAACCCAGGCTAAGGCAGTGGTGCTCCTCCAACTATACTATTTATTTCTCTACAATACTTGGCATAATCTAAAATAATCTCATCCTGTGTGGCACTTTAAGACAACCACAAGGTCAGCAGTTCAAACCCACCAGGTGCCCATTGGAAACCCTATGAGTCAGAACTGACTTGATGGCACTTAACAACCACAGCAACATATGTTTGGTAGAATTGTAGATTCTCTGGAGGGAAAAGAAATGTTTGTTTTGTTCAAATTGGAGCCCCAGAGAGAGGAAGAGTGTCTGACATTGTTATTGTTGTTGTTGTCAGGTGCCATCGAGTCAGAACTGACTCATAGCGACCCCGTGCACAGCAGAATGAAACAATGTCCGGTCCTGAGACAACCTCACTACCGCTGCCACACTTGAGTCCATCAATGATGCCACCTGGCCAATCCATCTCGTTGGGGGTCTTCCCCTTTTTCTCTGACCCTCCATCTTACCAAGCATGATATCCTTCTCCAGCGCCTGGTCCCACCTGACAATATGTCCAAAGTATGAGAGACGAAGTTTAGCCATCTTGGCCTCCAAGGAGCATTCTGGCTGCACTTCTTCCAAAACAAATCTATTGGTTCTTTTGGCAGTCCATGGCACTTTTACTATTCTACTCCAACACCACAATTCAAAAGCATCAATTCTTCTACGATCTTCCTTATTCACTGTCCAGCTTTCGCATCCATATGAGGTTATTGAAAATAGCATGGCTTGGGTCAGGCGCACCTTAGTCCTCAAGCTGACATCTCTGCTCTTCAATACTTTAAAAAGTTCCTGTGCAGCAGATTTGCCTAATGCAATACGTCGTCTGATCTCTTGACTGCTGCTTCTGCGAATATTGATAGTTGATCCAAGAAGAATGAAGTCCTTGACAACTTCAATCTTTTCTTTGTTGATAAGAATGTTGTTTATTGGTCCAGTGGTGAGGAGTTTTGTTTTCTTGACATTGAGATGTAATCCATACGTAAGGCTGTCCTCTTTGATCTTCATCAGTAAATGTTTTAAGTCCTCTTCACTTTCAGCAAGCAAGGTTGTATCATCTGCATATCACAGGTTGTTAATGAGTCTGACATCGGTAAGCATCAAACACAACTTTGTAACTGGCTGAAGGAGGAGCAGAGGAGCCGGAGGAGCATGGGGCCCACCTCTTAATCATGATAGTGTTTTCCCCTTCCTGGGCACAAAATACCCTAACAAGAGACTTTCCCTTTTTTGGATCAAGGCATTGATCACCCATAGGGTGACTGAGTCCACCGACTTCCCCAGCTATCACCACAGAGGGCCTGGGATGAAAGGAGGGAGGGTTGAGAAGTGCTTGCCTGTGTTCATGGGTGCCGAGGAACAGTTCCAAACCCAGGCTCAGGGAGCCATGGACCACCTCGGCGAGCCATCACCCATTTGCTGTTGTTAGGTGCCATTAGTCAATTCTGACTCATAGCAAGCCTGTATAGGGTTCCCAAGAAGCAACTGGTGGGTTTGAACTTCAGACCTTATGGTCTGCAGTCTAGTGATGACCCTACAGCACCCCAGATAATTATACTAAAGGTGTCTTGAAGGAACAATGACTGCTTGTTGAATGTGGGGGCACAGATAGTGTGCATCTAGAGCCTATGGAATGTTGTGAGTGACCTGGCTGTGTCTGGGCTAGTCATCACCAGGCAAAGCTTCATTCCTGCCTAGGAAGGATAAGGGGCAATTCCAGGAAGGGTTTTGGCCAGAATCCCTGATAATTAACTTTAGATCTGGTCAGAAATGCCCCAATTTTCTCCTGGAAGAGGTTCTGGAGATAGACCAGGCACTGGGACCAGGTTTTTATTTCCTGGTTGCCTTCCACACAGACATACACATACCCAATGAGCTAGGGGTCTTAGGTAAGACATTTTCCCACTCTGAACCTCAGACTCTGCGTCTCCTTTCAGATACTACAAACGGCTCTCCAAGAAATAAGCATGGATCTAAAAGAGTCCTGGTATGGTGCTGCAGGATAAGCACTGGATTGGTAAACTCAAGGTACAATGTTCAAATCCACTAGCCCCTCCTCAGAAACCCTATCTATACAGAGTCGCTATAGGCTGACACTTAACAACACTGCCTTCACAATCTCTCTCTGCTAGATTATAAACCCTTAAAGGATAGGAATTTTGGGTTTTAGTCACCAATGTTTCCCAAATGTTTTGAGCAGTATCCTGAATATAACAGATACTCAAAATATTGATGCTGCAATGGGAACCAGCTAGGACCTTAACAGACAACTTGATAAAGTCGCCGATGGACTTGTGAACAAGCTCAAAATCCAGGAAGTCACTAACAGACTTCCCTGATTACAGATTTCTCCATCTGGTTCACCAACATAACTACAAGGGGGCTTGAAAAAGTTCAAGAAGAAATGGAATAAGAAGAAATGGAATTTTTCTATAAACATTTTGAAACCCCCTAATATGAAACAGGAGTCCTGGTGTGGCACTGTAGGTTAATGCGCTGGACTGCAAAGTCAGCAGTTCAAGCTCAACAGTCACTCCTTCCTTGGAAACCCTATACAGGGTTGGTATGGGCTGGAACCAACTCGATGACATTTAACAGCAACAACAAATATATGACAGAAGTCCTAGTTTGGCAGTGCCGGATAATGTGCTGGACTGCAAGGTCAGTTTCAACTGCAAGGTCAGTGGTTCAGACCCACCAGTCACTCCACAGAAACCCTACACAGAGTCACTGTGGGTTGGAACCTACTCAACAGCACTTAACAACAACCACACATAACACTTTGTCAGATATCTCGCTGGCATCCTCCCAGGGCAAGAAACCATTCAAGGCAGCACAGTGTGTCGGGGGGTGATCACCTCTTTTTCTTTGTGCCTTTGTGTAAATTCCAGTCTTTCGTTTGTTGGGTGCATCAGGTCAGTTCCAACTCATAGTGACCCTGTGTACAACAAAACGAAATACTGCCTGATCTTGCACCGTTCTCACAAACGTGACTGATCGATCCCATTGTTCAGCTGATTCACTGTGTCAAGCCATCTTACTGAAGCTTCCTCTTCTTTGCCGACCCTTTACTTTACCACACATGATGTCCTTTTCCAGAGACTGGTTCCTCCTGACAACATGTCCAAAGTATGTGTGATGCAGTCTCATCATACTAGTTTCTAAGTAGCATTATGACTGCACTTGTTCCAAGGCAAATTTGTGTATTCTTCTGACAGTCCATGATAATATTTAATATTCTTTGTCAACACCTGAATTTAAAAGCATCAATTCTTCTTCAGTCTTCATTATTCATTAACCAGTTTCCACATGCAGATGAGGCAATTAAAAATATCATGAATTGGGTCAGTCACACTTTAATCCTCAAACTGACATGTTTGCTTTTTAACAATTTAAAGATCCCTTTCGGCAGATTTTCCCAATGTAATATGTTGCATTATCTGTGCACGTTGATCATGGATTCATGTAAAATGAAATTCTTGATATCTTCAATACACATATTTTCTGTTCGCTATGGTGTTTCTTTCTGCTGTGCATGGGGTCGCTATGAGTCAGTTCCGACTCGATGGCACCTGACAACAACAACATGGTGTTTCCTATTGGTTCAGTAGTAAGCATCTTGTTTTCTTTATGTTGAGGAATAATCAATTTTGAATGAGTAAATTAGTGAATTCATTAAGAAATGTTTCAAGTCTTCTTTGCTTTCAGGAAGCCAGGTTGTCATCTGATTATCACAGATTGCTAATAAGTCTCACTCCAATTTTGAAGTCAGGTTCTTCTCTGTATAGTCCAACTTCTGGGAATATCTGATCAGCTTAGATGTAACAAGTATGGTGAAAGCGTACAACCATGACACATCTTTCCTGACTTGAAACCACTCAGCACTCCCTTGTTTTGTTTGAATCACTGCCTCTTGGTCTGTGTACAGGTCTGTGTACAAGGTCTTAGTCTGGGTTCTCTA
>NW_006408702.1:1644500-1649094 GCF_000296735.1 Chrysochloris asiatica
AAGGAGTGGCTAGTGAACTTGAACCACCGACTTTGTGGTTCAAACCGACCTTGCAGTTCAGCACCCCACCAGGACACCACTGAATTTCTGGGAGTTCCCTGATAACTGTTCCAAGCTCAGGCTACCAGTGAGGTAATACATGCAAAATACTTGTCACTGACAGTGATGTGAGCTGAGCTCTATGCTACTGTCACCTTTCTGGATACCAATGATTCCAGAACTATCTTCAGCATCAGAGCTTCTCCATACTGAATTTCCAGGGGGCAGAGATGAAGCATCATCCCCATCCTGTACTCTGAAGCAGTCAGATGCATCAAGAACAAAGGAGAATATTTCATCAAATGGCATATTTGGTCTTTATAACCACTATCCACCACTCGTCTGTCAGTTTGCCATACGACAAATGTCATAAGACATATGTCAGTTTGTCTGGCACTATGGTGTTGGAAGCTATGCCACCAGGATTTTAAATTCCAGCAGGATATCCATGGCGGACATATTTCGGCTGCATTTCCAGGCTAACACACACTAGGAAGAAGGACAGGCAGACTACTTCTGAGTGTTAAGCCACTGAAGACCTTATAATTAACAGCAGAAGATGGAAACATTAGGAATATCACCAGAATATTGTCAGATATAGTGCAGGAAGACAAGCCCCTCAAGGTTGGAAGGCACTCAAAATGACTGGGCAAGAGCTGCTGCCGCAAAGTAGACTTGACCATGATGATGTGAGTAAGGTTTCTTAAGACCTTCATTTGCTACTGAGGCACAACTCAAAATGAGGAAAACCAGCTGTAAATATCCATTAATAATAAGAATATGGAATGTATGAACTATGAATCAAGGAAAATTGGAAGTTATGAAAAAATGAACTAGAATACATAAAGATCGATACCTATGCATTAGTGACCTGAAATTGGCTATTTTGAATCTGACAATCATATGGTTTACTATACTGGGAATGCAAATTCACAAGAAATGGTATAGCATTCATCATCAAAACGAACATTTCACGATCTATCTTGAAGTACAACCCTGTGTGAGATCAAAGAATATCCATATGCACCAACCACTAAAGTCAGTGGTGATGAAACGGAAGAAATCTATCAAGTTTTTCAGTCTGAAATTGATCCAACATACAATCAAGAGGAATTGATAATTACTAGTGACTGGAAGGTGAAGGCTGGAAGCAAAAAGGAAGTATCAGTATTTGGAAACTATAGCCTTGGTGGTAGAAATGAGGCTGGAGATCACATGATAGTATTTGCAAGGCCAATGACTTACTCATTGAAAATCTTTTAAACAACACAAAGACGACTATACACATGAACCTCACCAGATGGAAGGCACAGAAATCAAACTGACTACATCTGTAGGAAAAGATGGTAGAAAAGCTCCATATCATCAGTCAAAACCAGGCCAGGGTCAGACTGTGGAGCAGACCATCAACTGCTCATATACAAGTTCAGACAGAAGCTGAAGAAAATTAAAACAAGTCCACGAGATCCAAAATATGACCTTGAAAATATCCCGCCAAAATTTAGAGATCATCTCAGGGACAGATTTGATGAATTAGACACTATGACCAAAGACCAGAATAGTTGTGGGATGCCACGAGAACATCATACAGGAAGAAAGGAAGAAAGCAAAAGGTCTTTTTTACTTAGTTGATTCTGACCTAAGAAGACAAGAAAGGAGAAAAAGACCAAAATGGGTGTCAGACGACACTCTGAAACTTGCTCTTCAATGCAGAGATGGTAAGGCAAATGAAAGAAATGAGGAGGCAAAAGGGCTGAAAAGAACATTTCTAAGGGCAACTCAAGAAGACAAAGTATTACAATACCTGTGTAAAGTTAGAAAACCAAAAGGATAGACCACAGTAAGCATTTCTCAAACTACAAGAACTGAAGAAATAAGTCAAGCCTCAATTTGCAATATTGAAGGATTCCATAAGCAAAATATTGAAAGATGTAGAAAGCATCAAAAGAAGATAGAAGAAATAGAGTCACTGTACCAAAAATGATGTACAACCATTTGAGGAACTGACAGCTCTGAAGGAAAAAGTCCAAGGAGCACTGAAGGCATTGGCAAAGAACAAGGCTCTGGGCATTGATGGAACACAAACTGAAATCTTTCAACAAACTGATGCAGTACTGGAAGCGCTCACTCATCTATGCCAAGAAATTTGGAAAACAACCACATGGCCAAATCATTGGCAGTGACCCACAATTTTTTCCATTTCAAAGAGAGGTGTCCCAACGGAATGTGGAAATAATTGAACACTATCATTAATATCACATACAAGTAAAATTTTGCTGAGGATAATTAAAAAATGGCTGCAATAATACATCACTGGAAACTATTAGAGGTTCAATGTGGATTCAGACAAGGACATGAAACGGGTTTCATTGCTGATGTCAGCTAGACCTTGGCTGAAAGCAGAGAATACCAGAAAGATGTTGTTGTTAAGTGTCATCGAATTGGTTCCGACCCATAGCGATCCTCTGCAGGGTTTCTGAAAAGTAGCTGGTGAGCTTGAAGCACTGACCTTGTGGTTCAAACCGACCGTGCAGTCCAATGCATTAACCCACAGCACCACACCAGAAAGATGCTACTTGGCTTTATTGACTACGTAAAGACTTTTAACTGTGTGGTTGAAGCTATGGATAACATTGTGGCGAATGGGTATTTGCTGTTGTTAAGTGCTGTCGAGTCGGTTCCGACCCATAGCGACCCTGTATAGGGTTTCCTAGGAGCGACTGGTGAGCTTGAACTGCCGAACTTGCAGTTCAAACGGCTTTGCAGTCTGGTGCATTAGCCCACAGCGCCACACCAGGACTCACTTAATTGTGCTCATGAGGAACCTGTACATAGTCTAAGAGGCAGTCATTCTAACAGAACAATGGGATACTCAATGCTTAAAATTGGGAAAGGTATGTATCAGAGCTATATTCTTTGATTTTTACCTATTCAATCTGTATGCTGAACGAATAATCCCAGAAGATGGATTACAGGAAGAAGGATGTAGTATCAGGATTGGAGGGAGACTCATTAACAACCTGCGATATGTAGATGATACAACCTTGATTGCTGAAAATGAAAAGGACTCAAAATACTTATTGATATAGATCAAAGACCACTGCCTTCAGAATGAGTTATACCTCAGTGTAAAAGAAAACAAAGTCCTAGTAACTGGACCAATAAATAAAATCATGATAAGTGGAGAAAAGACTGAAGTCATCAATGACTTCATTTTGCTCGGATCAACCATCAACACTCATGGAAGCAGCAGTCAAGAATCAAATCACACACTGAATTGGGCAAATCTGCTGCACAAGATACAATGATCAAAGGTAAAGATCAGGTGCACCTGATCGAAGCCACAGTATTTTCAACAGTCTCATGCATGTAAAATGTGGACAATGAACAAGAAAGACCATAGAAGAATAGACACATCTGAGTTGTGGTGTTGGAGAAGAATATTAAAAGTATCCCAGACTGCCAGAGGAACAAACATATCTGTGTTGGAAGAAGTACAGCTAAAATGTTCCTTAGAAACCAGGATGATAAGACTTCATCTTTCATATTTTGGACATGTTATTAGGGTGGATCAGTCCCTGGAGAAGGACATCATGCTTGGTAAAGCGGGGGGGTCAGAAAAGGAGAGGAAGACACCCAACAAGAAGGATTGACATAGTGGCATCGACAATGGGTTCAGGCATAGCAACAATTGTGAAGATAACGCAGGGCTGGGCAGTGTTTCGTTCTGTTGGACATAGGGTCACTGTGAGTCGGAACAGACACCACAGCACCTAAGAACTATAACATGACTACTATTACTTTTGAATACCCTTGAGAATGGAAATGAATATCACTGGTCATGATTCCAAAGTTACCTTTAAATTTCTTATCCCAACTTCTGCTTTATTGCCAAGATGGAGTAATTGCAAGTGGATTTATCCTCCCACCGGGGACAACTAGACACAACAGAAATGAATGAATTTCAAGAGATGGCACTTCTGGAGACAAAGGACTGTGACTCCTCAGAGGTGTAAAATCACTGAGGGATGTCCTCTGAATGTCCCAGCCTGTTGGTTGGGGACCATCCAGACTCTGGCATGGGGATGTAAAGCTGCAAAGAAGCAACAAACAGAGCTAGGAGTAGAAGGGGGGGGGGGGGGTCACAGAAACACAGCTGGGCGTTCTCAAAGCAGAGTGCCATAGGTGAAAAAACTGCGTAAAGGGAGAATCTCAGAAATATGCAGAGGGTTTCCCTCAAATACTCATCTTAGTACTGAGTAGCATACATGTGAGAAAACTGTCTAAGGCCAGTATACGAACCATCTGAAAGGATTAGAGGGAACAATCTCTAGAGTTAACAAAAAGCTTTGGCAAGTTCTTATTCCCCTTAGCCAAGTTGGGAAAATCTCATTATTCACAAGACATCAGGTAAAGTGAATATAGGAGTTTTGCCTCGTGAGGCAGTGAGATCTGCCAGGCAGCGAGATCTGCCAGGCAGCGAGATCTGCCAGGCAGCGAGATCTGCCAGGCAGCGAGATCTGCCAGGCAGCGAGATCTGCCAGGCAGCGAGATC
>NW_006408702.1:1652944-1667944 GCF_000296735.1 Chrysochloris asiatica
ACCTGACAACAACAACAACAGTGGGAACTATATGATGAACTGGTCCCAATTAATAAACACTTAAAAGCCAGATCTAAAAGGATCAATTTGTCTCTAATTATGTTGATCAAGTTCTAGAACAAAACTCATATTTATAGAAAAATGAAACTATGCAACACCCAATAGGATAAAATCTGCAATGTCTGTCATCAAATAAAAATTTACCAGGTATTCAAAAAAGCAGGAAAATACATCCAGAATATGAAGACAAATAAATCTATCAAACTCAACCCAGAAATTACACAGATGATAGAATTAGTAGACAGGAGCTTTAAACCAGTAAATACAACCATAGGCCAGCTACTCAAGGCAGCACCAGAAAGATTTAAAGGTGAGAACTACAATATCTGAAATAAAAGGTACACTGGATTGGACTGTGGACAAATTAGACAATGCAGAAGAAAATATTGGTGAACTAGAAGACACAACAATGGAAATTGTTCAAAATGAAACTCAAAGAGAAATAAGACTGAAAAAGAGAGAACACAGTATCAGTGAACTGTGGGCCTGCAAGTTGCCTAACAAATGTGTAATGGATGTGAGGAGAGGGGACAGAGAAAATATTCGAAGAAATAATGGCTGAAGAATTTTCAAAGATGATGAAAATGATAAACTTATAGATCTAAGAATCTCAATGAACCCCAAGCTTAAGACACATGAAGAATTCTAGACTAAGGCATAACCTAATCAAATTTCTTTAATGTTGTGATAAAGAGATCATCTTAAAAGCAACCAGGGGGGGGGGGGGGAAACACACAAGTTAGGTAAAGATAAACAAAGTTAAAAATACCAACAGATTTCTCATTAGAAACAATGCAAGTGAGAGGGCAGTGGAACGACACATTTAATCTCTGATTTTTTTATGTTATCTTCGTAAACTGGGGATAATAATCGGAGAGTTATGGGGATTACTTAGGATCATACATGTTGAAAGGTTAGAAGATTCAAACTGGATCAAGTATGTTAGCATTACTCAATAAATTAAAAAATGTCAATGTTGGTATTGCCTTTATTACCATATGACATTGCTGTATTTTTTTTTTTTTTTTCAGTTTGATATTCTCTTAGGATTGCTGTGAGCTGGAACCAACTCCATGGCACTTAACAACAACAACAAAAATCATTTAATAATTGAGGATTGCTTCCATATTGGTAAAGAGTTTGAAATAAGGAAGCATTACATCACCTCTGAGAAGGGTGTGTTTATTTTCTTTTCCCTGGTGCACTAAGGAGTCCTGGTGTGGCGCTGTAGGATAAGCACTGGACTGCTGACCATAAGGTAGTTCAAACCTACCAGCCACTCCTTAGCAACCCTATAGAGAGTCGTTATGAGTTGGAATCGACTTGACAGCACTTAACAGGAAGGTAGTATTAAAGTTATTTTTAAATTGAGATAAAGTTTCTATAACAAAACATTAATCACTTTCAATTGTACATTTCACTGTTGTTCAGTTCATTCACAATGTTGTTCAAGTACCTCCTCCATGTCGTTTCAAAATATTCTCTGTGCCCACCTCCCCACCCTTACCCCCGAGCCTCACCCCAGCCCCTGACAACCACTAACCTCCGTTCTGCTTTACTGATTTACCTGTTCTGGATCATTTCATATCAACAAAAGCATACCATACGTGACCACCTCTGTATATGCCTTCTTTCATTTAACATGTTTCCTAGGTTCATCCACATTATAGCATGAATCAGTCCTTCAATCGTTTTTATGTGGAATAATAACCCATTGTATGTCTCCACCAGTATTTGTTTATCCATTAACAGCTGGTGGACCCTTGGTGGTTTCCACATTTGGCTACTGTGCACAGTGCTACTATGAATGAACATCTGTGTACAGATATTGATCTGTTTTTTAATTCTTATGGCTATATATCTACGAGTAGAATGCTTGGCACATATGTCCTACAAGATTAAGGTTAAAATATTAGGCTGTGGAATTCAGTCGTAACCCAGAAGCAGCCCTGCGATATGCACACCTGTCAGAGTGAATGTGTGTATGTAAAATTATGTGAATGTGTGTCACTAGCTGTGGATGAAGCTGTGTAAATGCCTGTGCATGCACATGCCTGTTTGTTATGTGACTATGTAAATGTATATATGTGTGTGTGACTATCCATGTCCCCTGGCAAAAGGCAGATCTGCAATGGGAGGTTGGGCCTAGCAACCCTTCCAGAGCCAGCTCCACCACCCTGCTTACCTCCATGTTTCTGCAGAAGGTGGCATTGGTGCCAAACAGGATCTGGCATTGCTCATTGGCACTGTAATGCATGCCTGGCAGCTTATGAGGGAGGCGTACCGCATGTTGGCTCCTGGGGTCCGTGACCAGCAAACAGGTGCTGACTTTTGACCTGAAATAGCCAAAAGGCAAGTCAACTTGAACATGTACTGTGAAGGTTTTCATTTTGGTTTCCAGCAGTCACTGAGATGAATGCACCTCCAATCGTTTACTGGAGGAGGACCTAGGATTAGGGTACATGGATTGTTGTTCAGAGATCCTGACTCTTTTTCTTCTGAAGCTGGTGGGGGCATGGAAACCAGGAAGGAGTCTGGGGATAAACAAGACCCATGAGGCTAGTATACTTTGCTCAAGGAGCTTGTGAACTTTGATGAAAATGCTTTTGAAATAGGTTACTACGATATTTTCTTAGAACACAGCTTTGAGCAAAAGTTACGGTGCATAAAGAAAGAGAACAAGTTAAGGCTTTTTTCTTTTGTTTTACATAAAAGTGAAATGCTTAGTTCAATTCAACATCAATTTCTCTTTTTTGGGTCTGCCAACGCTCGACAGTCTGACGACCAGGTTTCCCATCTGACTACATTGCCCGCCATCATCAGAACCAGACTCATGGGACATTCGGCAAAGGATTTAAACCAGGGTGGGAATGCTCACTTACAATTAGGAAAACCCCTCTTAACAACTTAGCTGGGAATTATGAGGATGTAGCTTTATTAGGAGGTTAAATACTTAGATGTTTTTATTTTTCAAACGCTAATGCAAGGCAGATGAGGGTAAAAAGAAAACCCAGCCCCTTGCCAAGGTTCTTCAAGAGTTGCATGCATACAAGCACACGCATGCTGACACACTGACTTCCACTGTGTGATCAGAGGCAAGGCAATCACCTTTTGGGGGGGATATAGAAACACCCCACCTTATTTCACTGTCTGTGTTAGGTGAAGCAAAACCATGTCAAGCGACTTATAAACTTTTATTAAGATCCTGTGTTAACAAATTCTCAGTAGGTAGCAGTCTATATGGAAACAGATTGGCTGATTGTTAAGCCTGTGCACCACTTAAACCCCTTCCCCCATCAAGAGGACAACGTCATGGAAAGACAGTCGCGAGGAGGACAGGAGTGGAGTGGAGCTGTGGCTGCTCCACCTGAAGCTACTGAGGACTTCGTGGGCTCATGGACTGCATAGATCCACGTTCTCACTGTGGTCTCAGGAGATTAACTGTTTTTTTCAATCATGGAAAATGTATATATAACAAAACACTGTCATTTTTGTAGCACACAAGTAGAACTCAGTCACCTTGTGTTCATCATGGTGTGAAACCAATGCCACTATTTCCAAATAATACCACGCCCTTAACAGATGCTCCGTGTCTCCTAAGCAATGAGTCCTCCTCATCCCCTTCCTCCCTTTCACCCTAGGTAACTACTAATAAATTTAGGTCCTTATACACTTTCTCTATACACTTCTGTACTCTAGATATGCCATATAAATGTGATCACGCAATATTTGTCCTAGTATCTCGGTCTCATTTCACTCATCATAACGTTTGCAAGGCTCATCCACCTTGCAGCAGTATTAGGATTTCATTTCTCTACATGGCTGAGTAATATGCTAGGGTCTGGAAACATACCTACATGTCAAATCAGTGAGTCCAACCCTGAGGTCTTGACATTAAGAGACCTAGCTTGTCTGTGGGTCAGACTATACAATAAAGGTCTGAAATCAGAAGGCCAATTCCTCCACATATATCTGAGAAGAATGGGCTTGCCTAGACACCTTCTGGGAAGGACATGACTGTGAAACAGACACATCCGTTTCTGGAGAGGAAGGAAATGAGCAAATCTCCCTTGGTACGCATGTGGGTTAATACGCCAGACTGCAAAGCCATTTGAACTGCAAGGTCGGTGCTTTAAGCTCACCAGCTGCTCCTTGAAAACCCTATACAGGGTTGCTATGGGTTGGAACCGACTCGATGGCACTTCACAACAACAACAAATCAAGAGACTTGTCCCCAGCAACCAGGAAATGCTGTTTAAAATCAATGCAGGGTACCTTGGAGATGGTGTTCACTCAGGTCAAACTACTGCAGAGAAATAAAATAGGATTTTCATCACACTGTCACTGTGTTGGTCTTTAAACCATTCAACAAGCATTTATAGCCACTGGCTGGGTGCCAAACATCAAAGCACATACACCCTTGGAAGTGAGGTCTTGTTACATTGTTGCTGTTAAGTGTCGTCGAGTCTTTTCTGACCCACAGCAACACTGTGTAGGGTTTCCGAGGAGCAACTGGTGGGTTTGAACCACCGACCTTGCAGTTCAAACTGACCCTGCAGTCCAGCGCATTATCCTTTAGTGCCACACCAGGACTCCTAAGGTCTTGTTATAGGCCAGTCTATATTGACCCAACTCTCGGACCAGCTGAGAAGTCTGAAAGAGAGTCATTTCTCCTTCTCACAGTGCCTGAGACCTTGTGTATTTTCTGTGGTCTTTCGTAAGTACTTTCTAAGGCAGTGGTTCGATGGAATGACTCAAGGACTTACTTGAGGAAGTTTTCAAGGTCATCTCGGCTACAGGAGGACCAGGAGAGATCGCTGGGGTTCCGGCCTTTCACCCACTCTCCAGACATGATGTGGGACTTCCCAGCACAAGAGGAGTGGTCATCATCATGGTTCATCCCCAAGCTGCAGTGGGAGAAGGACAGTGGTATACTTAGGCCAGGGGTCTCTGATTTCCAGTTCCAGGTACTAGCATGCTTAATCAATATTACATACATAAAGGCTCTCACAGATCAACAATGATGAGTCTGTAGACAACAGACAGGATGAATGTGTGCTGACGCAGTGAAGGAAGACTGAGCATCTAATAACATTTTCTAAGTCAATGAATGATAATTAACTGTGATGATATCATTTGTAAACACTAAGCTTTAGATGGTAAGACTTACTCTCCACATTAAATAGCCCATTGTTAATGACCTAGCTATTCTGTGTGCCACAGAGATCAACCACTGCACAAGACTTTGATCTATATAATACCATGGATTCAAGTCTTTGATAAGTCATGACAAATTGTGGCTTTTCTGTGTTTCCTATTGCTATAAATTCCCACAAGATCACATCCCTTGTCCCCAAGTTGTTCCTGAAAGAAATCAAGAGGCTTATCTAGGCATATCTAGGCGGGAGTCCTGGTGTGGCGCTGTAGGTTAATGCGCCAGACTGCAAAGCCGTTTGAACTGCAAGGTTGGTGATTCAAGCTCACCACCTGCTCCTTGGAAACCCTATACAGGGTCATTATGGGTCAGAACCGACTCGACGGCGCATAGGCACATAACAACAACATCTAGGCATGGCAGTGATGACCATATACTCTGAAATGAACAATGATGTTAGTTTATATCCATGTGGTCACTGAAACAAGATTGGATGGGCCAAAGTTTGCTGCTGACTGATGATTCTCAGAGCAAAGACACAGTGCATGAAAATGCCTATCCTTTGTCAGTCATTTCAGTAGAAAAAGGTGCTTTCATTCATTCAAAAAATATTTATTACGCATTTCCCAAGTGTCAAGTAATGAGTTAGAAGGAGAAGCTACAATGGTGAAATGCCACCCTGGACTTCATATTCTGGAGGAGACAGGTAAGAGGAGATAATGATAAAACAAAACAAAAAACAACAGTAATAAATGCTTCCCCAGAATCACATTTTGCACGTTTTCCTCATGCCTCTGTTGCTTAAATTCTGGAGTCTCAAAGAAAGGCCCACATGTCTTATCCTGCACACATGCTCGGTACTCCTGCGTTCTCTCTTCAGAGACACTTTCTTAACTGACCCTCTGGGGCCAGATTAGCTGACATCATCCATGACCTTTGTAAAACAACACATGGTTGGTGCTCACGAGCACTTCTCGGGGCTACCGAACCTTTCTCTGGCCACCATTTTTTCTGCTTCCATCAAATTCATTGTGACTCTGACACTGTTGTTGTTAAGTGCCATCGAGGTCGTTTCTGACCCATAGCGACACTGTATAAGATTTCCAAGGAGTGGTTGGTAAGGGTTTCCAAGGAGTTGCTGGTGAGCTTGAACCGTCAACCTTGTAGTTCAAATGGACCTCACAGTCCAGCGCATTAACCCACAGAGTAACAACAGGACTCCCCTCTAGGGCAGCGTAAAACTGCACCATAGGGTTTCCAAGACTGTGAAGCTTTATAGAAACAGACTGTCTCGTCTTTCTCCCACGGAGTGGCTGGTGGGCTCCAACTGCCAACCTTGCTGTTAGTAGCTCATACTTAACTCACACTGCCACCAGACTATGCTTACCAAGCATCGATTGGTACTCATTCTCAAATCGACTTCGGTCAGTTATGTCTGTTGTCTGAGTTAATATGGGTGGTTACATCCTGTATAAACCAATTAAATCTGAGAAGAGAAGGAAAGCTGTGGTTCTCAGAAAATGAATTTAGTGAGTACAAATAGATTCCTGACAAATTCCAAAAGATTGGGGGGAAATGTATCAAAATGTGCTCTCATACTGCTTTGCAAGGGTCTTTTATATTCCTGCTCCAACCTAAAGAAAACAACACAGGAATCGAGAAGCACTGCAGCATAGGTGTGGCACGCAGGCTGTGGCGTTCCCACTAACACACCCAAATGCCAAGAAAAGGCTTTACCGCTACATCATAAAATTGATTTAAAAACATAACATTTCCATTGTTCTAGATAAAAAAAAAAAATGTTGAAAACATCTAAGTTTAACATCTTTATAGTTTTCTCCTAACCGCAACCATTTTGCAGTCAACTGACCAACTACTGTCAAGTCAGAAAAGAGCCTCTCTAGTACCTCCTAGAGAAAATAGCCACCACGATCATTCTAGAACTTTCGACTAAACTCAAGTTTTTCTCCACTATTCTCTCTGCTATGCTGTTATGTGCTGTGGAGTACAGGGTTTCCGAGGCTGTAAATCTTTACAGGAGCAGAAAGCCTCAGCTTTCTCACGGGGAACAGCTGGTAGTTTCGAACTCCTGTCCCTGAGGTTCGCAACCCGATTCGTAACCACTACACTACCAGAGCTTACAAATCTCCTCAAGACATCTTTGGATTTGTGACTGGCACAGTACCCAAACCCGCTGCCACTGAGGTGATTCTGTCACACAGAAATCCTGTAGGATAAAGTAGAACTTCTCCTCAGTGTTTCCAAGAGTGTAAATCTTTACGGGAGTAGACAGCCTCATCTTTTTCCTACAGAGTGGATGGGAGATTTGAACCACTGACCTTGTAGTCAGTCTACCAACACTTAACCCACTGCACACCCAAGACTCCTTTGGCACATAGTAAGTATTTATCAAGTAGTTATCTGTTTAATATGGAAGAAAGTGTCCCCAAATTGGAAATTCCATCTGTCTAGATTCTAGTGCAATGGTGACTTGTTCAATAGATGAATGACTACATTTAGATTCAGTTTCCTTCTCCGCCTAGATGTCAAATATGCATCCGATTGAGGGTAAATAAAGAAACAAGAAATTATTAGATAAATGGAACCAACAAGAGTAATTCAGATAAATTTCTAAGAATGACTTTGCCAAATAAAGTCAGTCATACTTTTCAATTAAATTGTTCATCTTGGAGGAGGACCTAAGATGGCAGACTAGGCAGACACGCTATCCAAACCCTCTACAAAATAGACTTGAGAAGAAGGTGAAACAGATACAGGTAACAGTCTTGGAACCCAGAGCTTCAGAGGAAAGGACAAAGAAATAGATCAAATACTGACGAGAGAAAGAGACTGAAGGAAAACAGTGAACAGGGAGGCAATGAACTGGCAACCAGCAGAGCGAAAAGCATTCCAGTTATTAACAGGCACCAGACAACAGGCTCTGCTCACCCAGGATGGCAGCACCCACAGCTATGAGCAGCCCCCAGAGAGGTGTGACCTCCACCTTTACCTTGCAGAACCTCCCAGTGACTGTCAGCATGGCCACTCATACCTCTAGTCTCAATGGCCAGTCACCCCCACCCAACACTTAGTTCTTCACCATCTCTCCTCCAGTCCCCCTCATTTCCCTTTTTCTTTCTCCTTTCTGTTTTTTTTTTTTTTCTCTTCCTTTGCCCTTTTTCCCACCTAACACTTAGTTCTTCCCCCACTCTCCTCCAGCCCCCTTTCTATTTTTCCTCCTTTCTGGTTTTTTTTTTTCCTTCTTCTTCCCCTTCCTTTGCCGTTATGCTTTCTTTCTTTCCAAAAGGAAGAACAGCTTCTGTAATTGCCTGGAGCCAAAGTCATATTGGGTAGAAAAGATAGCTGATCTGTGGCCAAGTCCTACTGGAATCCAACCTGCCAGAGGCCCAGGGCCATATGTATGGGAAAGGGGCTAGTCCAACAGTGAAGAAAGGTTTCTGTGTTTGACTGCCTTATGGATATTAGTTTCTCATGCCTACTATTGTATGTATTGTCTTGTATGTACAGAGTGCTCCTTGGAGGCCAAGATGGCCAAACTTCGTCTCTCATACTTCAGACATATTGTCAGGAGGGACCAGTCACTAAAGAAGGAACCAGATGGATTGAAACGGCAGCACTGATGGACTCAAGCGTGGCAACAATAGAGAGGTTGGCCCAGGATCGGGCAGTGTTCTGTTATGGTGTGCATAAGGTTGCTATGGGTTGGTACCGACTCGATGGCACCTAACAACAACAACAACTATTGTAAAATAGACAAACATATATGATAGAAATGAGTATTTGGTGTGATGCTTACAGAGAGCTTGTAAGCCTGCCTACAGCCTATACTTGATTGAATTTGCTAAAAGGGGAGTTAGCATTTGACTGAAAATTGTTTAAGGCTTTGTAGAGTTTGAGACCTGAGGTGGAATCCTGAGCCCCACCCAGAACCTTCAGAGTTGGGATATTTGCATTTGATAAGACCTGCAGATCAACCCAGAAGTGCTAGGAGAAAAGGAAATTCATGATTGAAAGAAAGCAGAGGAAAAAAAACCAGACAGTTCTGCACTCTGAGTTTCAGAGACATCAAGACGAGGAAAGTTGGTCCATCAGCGAAAACTCCATTTTAGGACTGAAAGTTCAAGGGAACCGGTGAGCCATATACTTGCTGGTGACCACCTGGGTCTATGGGTGAGGGAATTGGAGAAAATGCAGCAATGACACAGGCTGAGTTTGGACATGTTCTATTGGCACCTGTTGACCTTGAGATAAGAGGAGAGGGAAGGCTGGCTGATGTGAAGTTTAGGGAGTTGTTTGGAGCCCTGAGCCCAAGAGCACTGACCTAGCTGAAAGTGGAGTGACCAGTTGGTGTAAAGTGCAGGGAGGTGTGTGTGAACTCCCAAACTTGCAGTTGGTACCGTTTGACCTAGCCTGGATGGCTAGGGCTGAGCTGACCAGCACCTGAACAGATGAAAATAAGGATGTTTCATACACTGAGCAAGTGTCAACTGCTACAATTTGATGAACTGGACTTCTGCTTATGGATGCATTTGCTCAAAATTCCAACAGAAATGGAAGTTTCATCATATCAAAGAACATACCTGTCTTCTCAGTGTACTAGGTTGATGGTGGTGGTGGGTGGTTAGGTGCCGTGGAGTTGGAACCAACTCATAGTGACCCTGCCCAGGGTTTCCGAGGCTTTAAATCTTTACAGGAGCAGAAAGCCTCATCTTTCTCCCATAGAACAGCTGGTAGTTTTGAACTGATAACCTTGAGGTTTGCAGCCCAATTTGGAACCACTACGCTACCAGAGGTTGATAGGGAAGGACAATTTAGACACTGATGATTAAAATTCATGGGGGAGTCCTGGTGTGGGGCTGTGGGTTAATGCACCAGATTGCAAAGCCATTTGAACAGCAAGGTTGGTGGTTCAAACTCACCAGCTGATCCTTGGAAACCTTATACAGGGTCGCTATGGGTCAGAACTGACTCGACAGCACTTAACAGTAACAACAACGTAAAAAACTGAAGTAGCTTGCTTACAGGCTTTCATAGGTATGCTTAGTTTTAGAATGAGAGGATAAGGGAGAATCCCCATTGATTAGTCTTCCTCTTTTCCATATGGGCCTGGAGAGAAGGGTGGGAGATGATGCTGATAGGATTTTATGATTTCAATTGTGAGTAATTGTTAGTAGAATTCATTGTGATAGTCAGAACTATAATTGTAGATGTGTAACTAAAAGGAGGGAGTAGTTATATTTCATTTCAGGAATGACAATCCCAGGATTATCCTTAAGAAGAGCACAAGTGAAGCGTGGGATCCTTGACTGGAAAAGTGACAGCAGAGATAGCCACAGAGGCTGTGGCATAGAGAGACAGGACAGCTATGGACTCTAGGCCCCTGGCTGTGTGCCTATAGGCAGGAGGCTGCCTTGCAGAATGTGCCCTTTGAACATTTAAATGAATATAAACTTTTTTGTTTTGTAAGTGTGCATCAAATTTTTTTGTTGTTCTTTTGTGGCATATAAGCTGTAAAGGAGACCAATGAGGTTTTGTTTTTGGTTGTACTTGTTTTAGTTATTTCATGTTAGGCATAAGTATGACTTTATAATTTTCTTTACTTAGAGATTATACATATAGTTAATAGGTTTCAAGTTGACAAGGGTGGAATGTAATGGCTAGGGTTCTGTGTTAACTTGACTAAGACAGGATTTCCAGAGGTTTAGAAGTTGGGATACACTTCTTCCCATGATGATGAAACCTAACACAGGCCTTGTGAACTCTGTGATAAGTGGCTTTGAGCAGCCAATCAATTAAAGGGATACTTCCTTGGGGAGTGGCGTGCTCCCAATATAATGGACACACAAAAGGGACTCTCTCTTCCACTGGGGATCTGGGACTCTGCAGTTGCAAGTTATTTCCTTGATAATAAACCTCTCACTCTCTCTCTACATATTTATATATACATATATCCCACTGGTTTTGCTTTTCTAGAAAACCCAGCCTAAGACAGCAGGGAGCACTTGTACTAGTTTTGTATTTTCCTTTCTTCTCAGCTCTTCGTTCTTCCTGCCCTAGATTATTTTTCTCTTTTGCTTACTCTTCTCCAATTTTCTTTTCTTTAGATCCATCCCTGTGCAATAGGTTGACACATGTTGTTGTTATCAAGTGCTGCTGAGTCAGTTCCTACTCAAAGTCACCTTGTGTGGGGTTGACAAGGCTGTAAATCTTCACAGCCTCATCCTTCTCCCTGGGGCAACTGGTGGGCTCGAACTGCTGACCTTATGGTTCACAATCCAGTGTTTATCCTAGAAAATCACCATGCTCTTAGGTTGACATATTGTTGTTGTTGTTATATAAAACCCTAAAAGAAAAGCAAACAAACAAAACTGACAACCAAGAACTATACAACCAATAAAATTGTCCCTTAAACATGGTGGCAAATTTTGGACATTCCCAGATTAATAGAAATTGAGGACATTTGTAAAACCAGACCTTTCTTTCAAAGAAATGTTAAAGGGAGCCCTATGGGCAGAGAACAAGCATTGGTATATAACAAGCAGAGATTCAAACACATGATAACATCACCTGAAGATTTTCTCGCATATAGAACAAAAATAAAATTAATGTGTAAGACTGAAAACAGAACCATAAATGTCAACTTGTAAATGATAACTACAAAGAAAAGAAAGAGAATAAATGATGTAGTTACAGAACTTCCAAATGGAGAGGAAAGCAAGACAATACCAGTACAGTATGCACTGTTTAAAAAACTTGAAAAGATAATAATAAATTACATGGAAACCTAAAAAAAAAGGAATAAACTTTTTCACCAAAGTAAAAAAAAGAAGAAGAGAATCATGATGTCTCAGTGAACACTAAAAGAAAAGCAACAACAAAAAAGGAAAATCTGTAAATAAAAAGTCCTCAGCACAGAAAAAATATATTGAACAGAGAAATCATCAACATTAGAAAACAATAACTACAGAAAAAACACAGCTGTAAATTCATACCCATTGATAATTACAATGAATGCAAATGAATGAAATATATCCATTAAAAGATAACGAGTACCAGAAAAGGTAAGAAAAGAAGACCCATTTTCAGTTGATTCCACTACACTAACAAAGAGAGCACTGAAGAGGAAATCCGGAAAACAATGCCATTTACAAGAATCACATGAAAGAAAAAGAACTTAGGAGTCAATCTACCCAGAGACACAAAAACCCAGATGCACGTCTTCCAAGTTAATTCCAATGCATAACACTAGAGAGAGAACTGCTCCACATGGTTTCAGAGACTGCAAATCTCTACTGGAACACATAGCCTCACCTTTCTTCTGCAGAATGGCTCATGGGAACTGCTGACCTTGAAGTTAGCAGCCCAATGCCTGTGCCACCAGGGCTGCTTAGATGAACAAAAGACATCTACAAATACATAGAACTATAAACCACTATACAAAAGAAAAAAGGGGAAAAAAATCTGAACAGAGTCCAAGATTCATGCTGGATAACATGAAGAGGAACAACTTAAGAATTATTGGCATTCCAGAATAGGAAGAAATCCACAGAGGAGATAGTTGAAAAGCTTCTGGAAGAAAATTTCCCTAACACCTTGAAATATGAGAAGATAAACATTCAAGAAGTCGCAGGTACCCCAGGAAGGATAGACCCCAAAAGAAAATCACCAAGACACATAATAATCAAGCTCTCCAAAATTAAAGACAAGGAGAGAATCCTAAAAGCAGTGAAGGAAAACAGAAGTGATACTTACAAAGGCAAGAAAATCAGATTAAGCTCTGACTTCTCAGCAGAAACCATGTAGGCAAGAAGGCAATGGGGAGACATATACAAAAGCCTAAAAGAAAAAAACCTGCCAACCAAGAATCGTCTATGCAGCAAAACTGTCAGTCAAATACGATGGTGCAATCAAAACATTCCAGGATAAACAGAAGATAAGATAGTTTGTCGAAGTCAACCCAGCACTTCAAAACATCCTAAAGGGAGTTCTTTAGACTGAAAACCAACAAAAACAGACAACAACCAGAGATTGACAGACATGACAACACCACCTGGAACTCAGTTGATAGGTAGCAGAGTCCAGAACAGAACAAAACTACAACAACGAATTGAAAGGAGCTGGGAAGTCAACTGAAGATCAAAATAATATCAGTGTCAAAGAAGGGATAAATGTAGGAACAGAGATCCAGGTGGTGAGGATGTCAGGTAGATTACAGGATACAATAGTTTCTCTTAAATGGGGAGAAAAGTTAACAGACTATAAGCTAACCCCAAAGAAAGTTAATACTTCACAAGTTACCATGAAAATGAACTTCCAAGCAGAACAAGCAAACATGAAAACTAAGAAGAAACGAACAAGAAATAGCAGAAAAAACACAAACTCAGCACAAGAGAGCATGCAGAACAAAGGAATGAGCAGCATTACCAAAAAATTAACATAATGACAGCAGTTAATTCATACCTATTGATGAATACATTGACTATCAGTGGACTGAATGCATCAGTGAAGAGACAGAGAGTGGCAGAATGGATAAGAAAACAAGATCCTTCAATACGCTGCCTGCAAGACACACACCTTACACACAAAGATAAAAACAGACTAAAAAATACACCAAGCGAACTGCAACAGTAAACAAGCATGAGTGGCAATACTAGTCTCTGATAAGGTAAATTTTAAGAAAAAAACCAGCAAAAGAGATAAAGAAGGAGACTATCTCATGACCAAAGGGTCAAGTGAGCAAGAAGACATAACCATAATAAATATTGATGCCCCCAATAAAAAAGAACCAAGATATATGAAGCAAACCTTATTAGAATTGAAGAAAGAAATAGATAAATCTACAATTATAGTGGGAGATTTTAATGCACCACTTTCTAAAAGGGACAGAACAACTAGAAAGAAACTTGACAAAGTTACAGAGGAACTAAACAACACAATCTGCCAACTGGACCTCATAGATGTGTACAGAGCATTTAACCCAACACCAGCACAATACACATTCTTCTCCAGTGCACATGGAACATTCTCCAGATTTGACCATGTGTTAGGTCAATAAATTTACAAACATCAAAATACTGCAAAACATCTTTGCATACCACAATGCTATAAAACTAGAAATCAACAATAAGAAGACCAAGGAAATGAAGTTGAATACATGGAGTCTGAATAACACCTTGCTTAAAAGCAACTGGGTAAAAGAAGAAATTAAACGTGAGTTCATAATGTTCCTAGAAACAAATGAGAATGAAAACATAACATACCAAAATCTTTGGGACATGGCGAAAGTGGTGCTGAGAGAGAAATTTATTGCAATAAATGCGCAAACCCCAAAAGAAGAAAGAACCAAAATCAACACATTACACAACATCTACAACAATTAGAAACAGAGGGAACCTACAGTCACCAAAAGAAAAGGAAATAATAAAGATAAGAACAGAAATAAATGAGAAGGAAAACAGAAAAGCTATAGAAGGAATCAACAGGACAAGAAGCTGGTTCTTTGAAAGGATTAATAAAATTGACAAACCATTGGCAAACCTAACAAAAGAGGGAGAAGACACACATTAATTCACATTAGAAACCAAATGGGCAATGACACAATGGAACCAAAGGAAATCAAAAGAATAATAGGAAAATACTATGAAAAGTTGTACTCCAACAGGTCCAGATGGCTTCACATTCAGGGAAGAGTTGTCACCAATTCTACTCAAAATATTCCAGAATATAGAAGAGGACGGAAAACTTCCTAACACTTTTTATGAGGC
>NW_006408702.1:1669718-1679011 GCF_000296735.1 Chrysochloris asiatica
ATAACCCACCCTAAAAGAGGGGAAAATTATGTATATATTTGCTGATCACTGGGATGTATGGGAGGAGGGAGGGGAAGATACAGCACAGGGTAGGGAATAGACACAGGATAGCTTGGGTGCTGGGGGGCGTGGTGGGGGGTGGGGAACAACACACAAGAAGAGGGAGGTGAATGGAAGAACAGGGCTGATGGGAGAACAGTTAGACAGGTTTGCATGGGCTAAGTGGGATAGAGGTAAATGATGATGTATGTACAACCTTGGAACAACAGGGCTCCGGGATACAGGAACTGAGGCATGGTTTGAAGGCGGTAAAAGAGGGGAGAGTAATGTTAAGATGTTTGGCTGTCTTTTGAATCTTGGTTTCCCTTGCTTACCATTCTAAAATAGACATTTGTGGGGGGGGAGGGGGAGAGAGAAAGGAATAGCAAGAAATGTTATTACAGAAAGCTTATAAGTCTGTCTTCAGCCTACAACTGTTTGGAATGCCTTAAAGGGGGCTAGAAGTTCTCAGTGGAAGAGGCTTCCTGTGGAGCCTTTACATTGCATAAGACCATAGGTGGAATCCAGAACTCCATCCAGATTTGTCTGAGGTGGGAAATTTCCACTTGAAAGGATGAGTAGACCAGCCTGGAGTGGCTAGAAGAACAGAAGATACTTCGTGCAAGAAAAACCTGCAACAAAAATCCCAAACAATAATGACAGTATGATTGATTACTAAATGAACAAGTACGCTGTTTGTCCAGGAGCCATCAAGCCTCAGAGCAAACTCCCTTTCAAGACTAAGAATCAAGGGGAATACATGAGCAGGCATGTGCTCTGGCTGGTGACCACGTTGGTCACCGAAAAGGGCAAGAGGAATGAAGTTGTGAGCTAAGTCCGACTACATTCAATAGACCCCCCAGTGAACCTGGGAGGAGACCTGGATGGCCAGCAGTTATGGCAAGATCCGGGGACTCCTGGGCCCAGAGGCCACATGGCCACAGAGGACTAGGGCAGACAATGAAGCATCCAGCTGATAGGAAGTGAGGGGAGATGCACAAGAACACCCATACTTGCAGATAGTACCCACTTGATCTGGCTTCAATGGCTGGATGATCAGAACTCCACTAGAAGAACAAAGAAGAGGGGGGAAAAAAAAGAGTAACCTGCTACAATTTGATGAACTTTACCTATACTTATGGATGTAGTAGCTCAAAAAAGGGAACACATTTTTACAGCAAGGATCACTCCCACCTCTTTGGTACACAGGGTTGACAGGGATGGGATACTTAGACACTGGCTATCCAAAATGGGGAAGTGGGGGGGCGGGGAGGCTATAAAGGACAGAAATGACTGGCTTCCAAGCTTCCAAGCTTCCAAGAGGGAGCCTAGTTCCAGATGGGGTGGGGGAAGGTAGAATCACCACTGAATGGTCTCTAATCTGTTGGGACAAGGCTGGTGAAGGGAAATAGGGATAAGACTCTTGTGGTACAATAGTGAATAACTGCCATCAGGGCCGACCATGAGGCTAGGAAATATAGAGGTAGATGTTTTTGGACAATAGAAGGGGAGTGACTGATTTTGCAGCACTGGAGCAGAGGTCCCTGGGACCATCAAGCAAGAAGAGCGGAGAGCGGGACCCTACCCAGAGAGGCAGTGATGCCAGGGATGGAGACAGAGAAGATGACGTGGACAGATGGAGTGGCTGGGGACACTGGACTCAGGGCACTGACAGCCATGGGGCAGGTCTATCGGGTGTACCCTTTGGTTATTTGACGATGCATGGAGGGGATTGTAATCATTGCTATGAAATGAAGTGTGATGGGATGAATGTGGAACTGATGTCCTCCCACGTAAACCTTACAATAAAACTTAAAAAAAAAAAAATGTATAGAGCCCATTGTGAGGGACAGGGTAGTGAATAAAAAGAAAAAAAAAAATCTATTAATGGAAGAATTTATCTTTCTCATGGATGGGAAGACTTAACATTGTGAAATATTAACACTATTCAAAATGATGTATAGATATAATGCAACCCTGATTCAGATTCTATCATCATTCTTTAAACGATGGAAAAACTAAGTGCCAACTTTATATGGAAAAGAAAAAGATCCCTGAGGAGCAAAGCATTACTAATGAGGAACAAACACATTAGCAGACTATACAGCCACGGTAGTCAGAAGAGCCTGGTTCTGATTCAATGACAGACATGTAGAGCAATGGAACAGTACTGAGAAACCAGAAGTAAATCCACACACTCATGGACAGCTGATCTTTGTCAAAGGGCCGAAACACATTAAACAGGGAAGGGATGGTCTCTTTAACAAATGGTGCGGGCAAAACCAGATATTTATTTGCAGAAAAAGGAAACAGGAACCATATCTCACACCCTATACAAAAACAAATTCAAGATGGACCAAAGACTTAAATGGAAAATTAATTTATAAATATCATCAAAGAAAAAGCAAGGGCACACTTAGGAGTCCAATCATGGCACAAATATACTATCAAACATAACTGGAACTGCACAGACAGCAGAAGAAAAGCTACACAACTAGGTTCCTTGAAAACCAAACATCTATGTGCATCAAAAGACTTCAACCGAAAGAGTTATACAGATAACTACAGGTTAGAAAAGATTTTTGGCAATGACATACTGGACTAGCAACTAATCGTAAAGATTATAGAAAACTTCAAGACATTGACGACAAAAACACAATCTGATTACAAATAGGGGAAGAGGATATGAATCTACGTTTTACCAAAGAGCCTATTCAGGCAGCTAAAACACTCATGATCATTATCCATTGTTGTTGTCAAGCGCCTTCTAATCGGTTCTGACAGATAGAGACCCTATATAGGGTTTCTGAGGAGCCACTGGTGAGCTTGAACCACTGACCTTGCAGTTCAAACTGACTTTGCAGTCCAGCACATTAACCCACAGTGCCACACCAGGACTCCTTTATCTATTGGTGGTGGTGGTAATGTGTCTTGGAGTCAGTTCCTACTCAGAGCAAACCTGCATAGGGTTTCCATGGCTGTATTTCTTTATGGGAACACAAGCCCTCATCTTTCTCCTGAGGAACTGTTTGTTGTTTTAAACTGCTGACCTTGAGGTTAGCAGCCTGACTAGTAACCACTACAATACCAGAGCTCCTTCCTTTAACCGCTGTCATTAAGTACCATCCAATAGGTTCCAACCCATAGCGACCCTGTACAGGGTTTCTGAAAAGCAGCTGGTGAGCTTGAACCTCTGACCTTGCAGTTCGTAGGGCTTTGCAGTCCAGCACATTTACCCACAGTGCCACATCAGGACTCTTCCTTTATCCATTAGAGAGATGACAATCAAAACATTTCACATCAGTATTAAGTATTGCTAAGTGCCACTGAGTTGGTTCCAACTCATAGCAGCCCTGTATTGGTTTTCCAAAGAGTCGCTGGTGGGTTTGAACCACAAACCTTGTGGTTAGCAGTCCAGTGCTTATCCGACAGCACCACAACAGGACTCTACACCATTAATGCTGGAAAGGTTGGAGAAAGACGGTTACCCTCATATATTATAAAATGTGCCGCTACTGTGGAAAATGATGACCCTTCCTTAAAAAGCTGACAACAGGAATACCGTTTATTCCAGAAATACCAGGTATACATCCTAGGGGAGAAAAGCTATGATGTGAGCAGATGTATTCACACACGCCCATTCTCATGGCAGCATTATTCACAATACCAAAGACAGAAACCACCTAGCTGCCCACCAATGGAAGAATGCATAAACAAACTTTGGTACATATACACAGTGGATTACTACAAAGTTAAAAGATCTTTTAAGGATTTTTTTCAAGTATCTTTAGTGACGGATATCGTTGTTAAGTGCCGTCGAGTCGATTCCGACCCATAGCGACCCTGTATAGGGTTTCCAAGGAGCAGCTGGTGACCTTGACCTACTGACTTTGCCGTTCAAATGATTTTGCAGTCTGACGCATTTGCCCACAGCGCCACACCAGGACTCCAGTGGAGGATATTAAGTCACCTTAAATTTGATTGAAGGTTTTATTTGACATCTCTAAATAAAATTTGTGATAGAGTTTTCAAACGAGTAGATCTTCTGAAACTTTTGATGGATTAAATGTGTACATGTTACAGAAATAAAATGCCTTGTAACAAAGGTTGTAATAGTCATATTAATATAATATCATGATGACCAAAACCACAGGGCCCCGAAGCCTGACTCACTGAGTGGGCTCTCTATTTTTCTTACAATTGTTGCCTAGGCCGATTGCCGAATAGCAGCAGCCATGGGCTCAAACCTAACAATTTTAAGGATGGTATAGGACAGGACCATGGTGATTCATTTTGTTGTGCATCGGGTCACAAGGTTGCGATGACTTGGAATCAACTTGTTGGCACCTATGAACAACAAATACAAGTTTGCCAAGCACGCTGTGCTTCTGGGGGGACAGGTTGCTCCTGACAGTATGTCCAAAGTGTGAGAGATGAAGCCTCACCATCCTTACTTCGGAGGAGCACACTGGATGTACTTCTACTAAGACAGATTTGTTTGCTATCCCGGGAGTCCATGGTACTTTCAGTCCTCTTCGACAAAACCATAATGCATCGGTTCTTCTAGGATCTTATTCACTGTCCAACTTATTTCCCTGCGTAATGTTGTTATTGTTGTTGTTAAGTGCTGGCGAGTCGGTTCCAACTCACAGCAACCCTGTATAAAGTTCCCAAGGAGTAGCTGATGGGTTTGAACCGACGACCTTGCGATTAACAGTCTAGTAGTCCCATGCTTATCCTACAGTGTCACTAACCTTTTCAGAAAGCCCAGGCTCAGGGTCTCTGAGCTGAGACTTCAGGAAATTATCTGTTAACGCTTTCCCAGGGGTTTCCTTAACCACAGAAAGCCCCCTTCCCCCTGCTTGAGCCGCCAGTAAAGAGTATCTAATTAAAACGTGTGGGACATTTCAAACATTTCAAAATGCACACATTCACCAACTTGATACAGCATAATCTTATTTTCAGAAATGTTCACGTTCTTTAAAGTTACCTCAGCTCTCGCTGTTACAAACTCTGCAAAATCTCTTTCACTATAACTTAGTCTGGATCTGAGACATCTCCCACCTTAGGTGGTGAAACCCTCTCCAGCCTGGGCCACAATTCTACAGAGTCATTACATGAATTAATTGTTTTTCTATCATTGTGCCTTCACAAGCTGTCTCCCATCTTCCCCAGCTGGGATCTCCTGAGAAACCACCAGATGGGATTTTCAAACAACAGGGCTGTTGTTTGGAAACCCACAACCGGAGGATCTCCAAGCACTAGACAAAACTCTCGCCACTTGGGACTACTGCCAAGTTTTCGTGGTTATAAAACGCACGAGGTTCCTCTCTCCACTCTGCCTGAGTCTTCTATCCAGAGACCCTGGTTTCTTAGCAGACACAAAAGGATATTGAGCAAAGGGCTCAGAGAAGCTGAGTGTGCCATCTACAACCGTGTGTCCCTGACAGGGCTCTGACCAACTAGGTGTGCGCATTTCACTCTTTCAGCCCTCATAGACGGACTTCCCTAAGGAATGTTTAAGTCAACAAGACCAGCCAAGAGGGGGATTCTTGGGTTTCTGGAACTCATCTCTACTAGAGATGATGTTGGATCAGCCTCTAAATGTCTAAGTCTCTCATAAATTTGTAGTTGTGATGAACTGGCATTGGGCTCGGAGTCTTGATATGTGAGGTTTACATAAATTGTTATTTCGGTTATTTTTAGTTTAAATTAAAGATTACTGGACTAAAAAGTCTATGCTGTTTTAAGATAATGTCCCAGGGTATCCATTATTTCTAGCAACATTATATTTAACAAAGACATGTAGAGTTAAATACATACAGTGACTTTAAATTTAAATGATGTGGGATTAAGGACACAGACAGGCTTCATGTCACATGGCCAAGAGATATCTGACATTAAAACTTTTTAGCTTTAAATTGATTTTATCTTAAAACAAAACAACATGTTGTTACTCTACTTGTAAATCAGTAAATCCACCACATACCAGACAGGGAGTTCTGAGAGACTTTCCACAGTGCTCCAAGCCACCCTCACTTCCCTGTTAATCCAAGAGCCTCGGGAGATGGTCAGGTTTCCCGAAGTTGGTGCAGCCGTCATCTTGGGCGCTTCCGCTTAACTCGGGGCCTAGCAGTCTCTCAGAAGCTTTAGGGCATTGACGTCAGCAAACTAGTCAGGTTCGGCCTCCCATTGCAAGGATTTTGAAAGGAATGCTTGGGGTGAGATGATGCACTCAGGGCTATAGCTCCCATGAGCCTAGCCTTTCCATTGGAGGCGTGCGTGACCTGCCTGAGGTCACACTGCCTGGGAATCCCTGTCCAATAAGTGCTTCTGGACACTGGAGTAATAGGGCTGGCTCTGGACCATTTCTAAAACATGGAGCAGAGGTCTGCGGTCATTAACTGCACTAGAGAGAAAATGGCCCACTGCCCGGATCTCTCATCTCACACCAGACTGTATCCCAATCTTGAGCTCCTCAGGAACAGAATCTACAAGAGCTGAAAGTCTATAGGAGACCATAGCTGCATTGGTGCACAGTAGGTTGATGAGTTCGGTGGAATATCATCATTCATAGACCCATTTATGGAAAACGAACCAAATAGGCAACATTAACATTAAAAAAATGCACTTGCCTAAGGGAAGTTTTGGTCTGTATGTCTGTATGGGAAAAGGAAGGCACCATCTTCCAGGGATTCAACAACACCACAAATACAGAGTAAAGTGTGAACGTCGGAGCTTCGCCACTCCTCCTATGCACATGTTGTTGTTAAGTGTTGTTGAGTCAGTTCTGATTCATGGCACCCTATATAGGTTTCCAAGGAGCAGCTGGTGGGTTTGAACTGCCAACCTTGTGCTTCGAACACCAGTGCTGATCCTTTAGCGCCACACCTGGAGTCCACAACTTCAGCCACACCAGGACTCCCTATGCACACAGCACTGCAGATAATGTGGAATAATGTCAATGATTCAAACCCAAAGTGAAATTCTGACTCACCAGTGGTGCAACTTAGTCTTAGCGCCAAGTGCATTTTATTGGAATGGCTAAATTAGAGTCGATGAAGGAAGATCCATGCTGTCTTTCTTAGCCAAGTTGAGTACAGAAATGACGAAAGTATGCAAACTCTTTCATCATGAGTCAGGCCTTGTCTCTTCTCAAAACAGTCTTTTATGTGTATGGGATGGGGGCTCTCACTCTTGTGTGTGTATCCACACACACATTGCTGTAAGTTTCTGTTGAGTTAGCTCTGACTCATGGCAGCCTTAGGCATGATGGACTAAAATGGTCCACCTGTGCCATCTTCATGATTTTCAGTATGTTTGAGTTCACTACTGTGGTTGTTGTGTAGAGCCTCTGTCAGCCTGTTACAGTGCGGTGGCTTGTGTGCTGTGGTGATGCTGGAAGTTACACTACTGATATTTCACATACCAGCAGCATGACCTATGGTAGATAGGTGTCAACAGAGCTTCCAGACCACACAGACTAGGAAGAAAGGCCAGGTAATCTACATGTGCATATTCATATTGTCTTAGCAAAAACAGTGCAACATATATATGAATATAAAATACACACACACACACACACATATATAAAGAGAGGTTTATATTAAGGAAATAGCTCATAATTATATAGGGTCCCAGTTCGTAATTGTCTCATAGCCAATCATCGTAGAGTCAATTATGCCTACTTATAGCCAGTCATCATAGAATCACCTCTGCCTGCTCATAGCCAATCATCACAGAATCAACTCTGCCTGCTCACAGCCAATCATCATAGCGTTAACTCTGTCTACTCACAGCCAATCATCACAGAGTTAACTCTGCCTGCTCACACCAATCATCATAGAGTTAACTCTGCCTACTCACAGCCCATCATCATAGAGTTAACTATTCCTGTGCACAGCCAGCCATTTCATTATAGAGTCAACTATGCCTGCTCACATAGTTCCCCAATTTTGATAATCAGTTTTTAAATAGCCCGTTTCTATTAACCCATTGGAGTCCTGGTGAGGAGCTGTGGGCGAATGCGCCAGACTGCAAAGCCATTTGAACTGCAAGGTCAGCAGTTCAAATTCACAAGCTGCTCCTTGGAAACCGTATACAGGGTTGCTATGGGTCGGAACCGACTCGATCTCACTTGACAACAACAAATTAACCCATTAAGGAGCTCTGATAGTATAGTGGTTATGAATCAGGCTGTTAACCTCAAGGCTGGCAGTTCGAAACTACCAGCTGTTCCATGGGAGAAAGATGAGGCGTTCTGCTCTCGTAAAGATTTACTGCCTTGGAAACCCTGTGCAGGGTCACTATGAGTTGGAACTGACTCCAGAGTACTTAACAACAACAACATTTTGAGTCCAGGGAGAACAAACAAGATGGTGGATAGAATAGAAGTTCAGTGAGGAGCCCCATCAGCAACACAGAATACTGGACCAAGCAGGCTCAGGTGATGGTCCCAGAACTCTGCACCACATATAAAGGAATATTTAGAAAGTTGGAAGGCTTACAGCCAGTGGAATTTGTAGCAGAAGCAAGGAATCCAATGCTTTCTAATCCAAGGCACTCAGCTGCTCCCTGAGTGGCCATCATGGGGAAGACCAAATGGGGGAAGGACCAGAGCAGCCACGGATACCTGAAAGAACCATGGAGATAAAGTAAAAAGGGAAGCCCATTTCCTGATCACATCTAACTGGATGCAATCAGAAAGCATAACAAATACCAAAACATACACCCATCTAAGTATTAAGGCCATAGCTAACTAATGAATATGCCCCCAAAACAGAAACAGATGACCACATCAGCACATTTCCAGAAACGAGATAAAGTGACTGAGACAAATGAGCTGAAGGAAGATTTACACTCCATACTGGAAGGAGGGCAAGCTTTGGAAAAGCCTGAGAAGGAATTCAGAAAAACAATTATAAAATGTATGAAAGCACTTTATAATGGAGTTGAGAAAAATAAGGAAGAAGTCAGGAAAGAGCTATAGCAACAATCAAATAAGATAGATCCAGCATTGGAAACAATTCAAAATCTACAGAAAGAGGTCCAAACGATTAATAATAGAATATCAGAAATGGATAATACACTGAAAGGAGTAGAAGTGAAGACATGGGAGCCAGAACTAGTGAGCTGGAAGATAAATCTCTCAACACTACTAAGATAGAAGTACAAGCAGAAAATAGGATAAAAAAATCTGAAGAAGGTCTAAGATTCATGTTGTATAACATAAAGAGGAATAATTTAAGAATTAT
>NW_006408702.1:1679917-1681171 GCF_000296735.1 Chrysochloris asiatica
AAGGTAGAAAGGGGAACACTGAGACAGGCTTGCATGGGCTAAGTGGAACAGAGGTAAATATTGATGCATGCTTAACCTTGAAACAACAGGGCTCTGTGGTACAGGGATTTAGGCATAGTTTGAGGAGGAGAAATAATACTAAAATGCATGAATGTCTTATGTGTATTGGTTTCCCTTGCCTACTATCATAAAATAGACACTTGAGTTGGATAGAAAGGAATGTCGGGAAACATGATTACAGATAACTTGTAAGCCTGTCTTCAGCCTATTACTGATTGTAATGGCTAAAAAGGGTTCTAGAACTTGCCCAGTGAAAAAGACCTCTTGCAGAGCCTTTGGAGAGTATAGGACCTTACGCGGAATCCTGAGTCTCATCCAGAATCTTCTGAGGTGGGATATCCCTCCTAGAATGGACAAGTAGATCAGCCTGGAATAGCTAGAGCAACAGAAGATACATCTTCAAAGAAGGTAGTAAAAACCCAAAACAAAATGGCAGTATGACTGACTACTACAAGAATAAGCAAGCTGTTTTCTGGGAAGCCATCAAGGCAAGCAATCAAGTTCCTTCAGGACAAACCCCCCTCTAAGACTGAAACTCAAAGGGAACACATGAGCAGGCATGTAAGCTTTCTGGCGACCACATTGGTCTACCGGTGAGTGGAAGAGGGGGAAAGGCAGCAATGAAGAAATGGGCTGAGTTCAACCATGGTCCATTGACACCCATTGACCTGGAGATGAAAGAGAGAAGAGGAAAGGCTGATTGGCCATAGTATGGTGAAACCTGGGGACACCACATGGTGTGCCCATGGTCAAGGACATAGCCACAGAGGGCTAGAGCTGAGCATGAAGTATCCAGCTGATATGAAGTGAGGGGAGATGCACAAGAACACCAAAACTTGTAGCTAGTACCCATTTGACGTAGCCTCGATGGCTTGATGTCGATGGCTTGATGATCAGAACTCGACTAGAGGAAGATAAAAAATAATTTTTTTTTTTGCTACAATTTGATAAACCTGACCTATACTCATGGAGGTAGTAACTCTATCGTCAAGACAGAAAAGGAGTCTTCACATCAAGTATCAATGCTATCCCCTCTGTATGCAGGGTAGATAGGGATTGGCAACTTAGACATTGGCTACCTAAAATGACGGGGCGATAGACGCAAAAAATGACAGGCTTACAAGGTTTCAAAGGGGAGCTTAGTTTAATAGTGTGTGGGGAAAGAAAGATTTCCCGTTAAATAATTTTCATCTT
>NW_006408702.1:1681631-1684892 GCF_000296735.1 Chrysochloris asiatica
CACTCATGGAAGCAGAAGTCAAGAAATCAAACAATATATTGCATGAGGCAATCTGCTGCAAAAGATCTCTTTAACGATGTCAGAGCAAAGATGTCACTAAAGTGTACCTGACCTAAGCCATGGTATTTCCAATCATCTCATGTGCATGTGGAAGTTGACCAATGAATAAGAAAGATGGGAAAATAATCGATCACTTAAATTATGGTATGGCACTATGAGTTAATGAGCTGGACTGCAAGGTTGGTTTGAACCGCAAGATCGGTGGTTCAAGCTCACCAGCTGTTCCTTGGAAACCCTATACAGGGTTGCTATGAGTCAAAACCAAACTTGACAACACTTAACAACTAGAAGGAGTAAACAAATCTGTTGGAAGAAGTCCAGCCAGATTTCTCCTTAGGAGCAAGGATAGCAAAGACTTTATCTCTTCTAACTTGAACAGATTGTCAGTAGGGACCAGTCCTTGGAGAAGGACGTCACACTTGGTAAAATTGGAGGGTCAGCACAAAGACCCCAATGAGGTGGGTTGACACAGTAACAGCAACAATGGTCTCGAATAGAAACACGGTGTGGCTAAATTAGGAGCAGACAGTGCTGCCGTCTGTTGCGCATAGGCTCACTATGAGTCAGAACTGGCCTGATGGCATCTAACGGCAACAGCAAGCCATATGTCTGCCTAAGTGCTTGACATGACCTAATGGGACTGAGGAACTGAAGCTATGTCTTTGTTAAATCTTCATTAAGATAATTTAAGTAACCACGTATGGCTAATTGCTACAAGTGGTACCACACAGGTCTAGCCTATGATGTGATTCCAGCCACCAAGGCTGCAGGTGTCGTCACCAAGGTATGAGAGCATCGTCATGTCCTCAAACTGCTTACAGATACGGGAACAATCAGACAACCTGATTCTCAGCATGAGGATGTTCCATGGCCAGACAGAGGCATCGGAAGCTGAAAGCTGTGAGCATTTAGGGAAGGGAGAGTTTCACAGGTTATGCCATACTGTCCCTGTTTTTATGATCCTAACTTAAGTACAGTGTTCCCTCAAAAACTGTGATGGTGCCATCTGTGAAAAGCTCTCCAAGCTTCAGGCTGCTGGTGAGCCTCATTAGAAGCCAAGAACATCTGAGAAGGCTTTATATAGCATCCAAAAGACCAACAGCCCAAATTTTTATTATACCATACAATGTCTGAAGAGCAAATAAAATACCCCCCTGAAAGAGGAATTTCTGAAATCCCGTCCCTGGGATGTCATTTCTGTGCATTCAAATCCAGGACATCATCACTTTCAAATGAATTTAGCCAAAAATAGCAGAAGAGAATGTGACTTTATTAGTTGTTGTTGTTAAAGTGAGTCTGCTCTGATGCACAGTGACCCAATGTAGGATTTCTGAGGAGTGGCTGGTGGGTTCGAACCTCCGACCTTGTGATTAACAGTGTAGTTCTTATCCTAAAATGCCACACCAGGACTCTGCCTTTACTAGTAGAAATAAGGAAGCAAAATATGGGAGACAATTCTAAAGCTAAAAAGTTCTGTGAGGTTCTACTTAACTATATAGACGGAAAATCATCAGTGTAGGAAACATTATTTTCATTTAAGAAGACTTCACTGAAAAACTGAATTCTTCTGAAAACTGTCCTGGTGCCATGAATGTGGTCTCACCTGGCTGCTTCCCGCTCTCTGTGCCTGAGTGCAGACATGGCCCCAGCCAAGGGCAGACACAGAAGCTCCAAACACCAACAGCCCAACCAGGCAGCCTCCGCCCCACAATCCCCCTGGTCTCCTGGGTTGTATGTTGATTTTCTCAGACCCACTTTTCCGTTTGAGTCAGCTGTGGACTTCCACTTAGACCTGTCTACACTTGGTGGAAGTCTGCCAGAGTATGGTAGTGCTCCAAGGGTACAGGGTGGCCGAGGAGGAGTGAGCTGAGCTAGTACTCCCCTCACCTCTCCTGGTCTGTCAAGGAGATGGCAGGAGTAGTTAATCCCAGACTTGGGCTCCCAAGTGGTTCTGCAAGAAGACCGTGCAAAGCTACATCAGTGGGGATGAGGAGTACAAAGTATCTCTCTTTACAAATGTGCTTCTAACAGTGTGCCAAGACAAGTCTGGGGCTGAAGAGTGCCTGTCAGTATCCAGAACTTACTTTGTTGGAAGAAAGTGGGAAATTTGGTGAGAGTGAGAAGAATATGTCCTCTGCTTCTTAGTCTAGAGAGTAGTCAGTCTACGGAACTGCAGGCCCCAGATCTGGAGAGAGAGGACTGGGATGGGACAGAAAACTGACGTTACGGGTGGAACCTTTCAAAGATGTAAACCTCAGGTTAATGTATTCTACTCCTCCAGATGGCAAGGAACGTTGCTCATAACAGATAGCAAGAATTATGTGTGTGTAAATGGAAAAGTGATTGCTCTGTTTGGGGGAAACCTATAGTAGCCCCAAATCTCTGTATCTGATCACTGAGGAGTACTACAGGACTAGCACAGCAGAAAGATGAAGTCAAATTTCCAAGTTCAAAGTCATCCCTCAGAGCTCGGTAGCTAGGCAAAGAAGGGGAGGTGGAGGTGGTTTCTTCCCCTGCCTGCCTCCCTTTGTCCAGGGTTACCTGTCGACTCTTGCCCTTCCAGTGATGTCCCCAGTCAGAGAAGCTCACCCTTACCCCTCCAGCACTTAGCTTTTTAGGAGGGTAGGTTAACGATGGCTGTTAACATAAGGCTGGGGGTTCAAACTCAAACAGCTGCTCCTCAGGAGAAAAATGAGGCAGTCTGCTCCTGTAAAGACTCCAAGACCCTACCAAACAGTTCTCCTCTGTCCTATAGAATCACTGAGTTGGAATGGCCTCAATAGCAGTGGGTTTATTGGCGGGATTTATGTTTCTTTTGTGTCTGTGGCTTCAGAGTATTCAGACATCTGTGTGGCAAACTTGGGGCAGTGTACTTTGGTATCATCCCTGCTCAGTGGAGAAATCTTGCCTTCTGTAAGGGACACCTAGATTCGAATCCCAGGCAATGCACCTCATCCATAAGATGGCAGTGGGCACTGCATGTTCTGTGATGCTGGTCCACCACTCGTCTGTCACTTTGTTGTACTGTGGTGGCTTGTGAGTTGCTGTGATTCTGGAAGCTATGCTATGGGTATTTAAAATACCAGCAGGGTCACTCACAGTGGACAGGTTTCAGATGAGCTTCCAGATGAAGACAGACTAGGAAGAAGGAGTGACAAACTATTTATGAATATTTAGTCACTGAAAACCTTATGAATAGCA
>NW_006408702.1:1685745-1686992 GCF_000296735.1 Chrysochloris asiatica
ATATGGCCTTGAATATATCCCACCTGAATTTAGAGATCATCTGAAGAACAGATTTGAGACACTAAACACTAAAGACCAAAGACCAGCAGAGTTGTGGGATGACATCAAGAACATCATACATGAAGAAAGCAAAAAGTCATTAAGAAGACAAGAAAGAAGGAAAAGGCCAACATGGATGTCAGAAGAGACTCTGAAACTTGCTCTCCACCATAGATATGCTAAAGCAAATGGAAGAAATTTGGAGGTGCCAAGAGCTGACCAGAAAATTTCAAAGATCAGCTCAAGAAGATAAAGCCAAATATTGCAACAAAATGTGCAAAGATCTGGAGTCAGAAAACCAAAAAGGAAAAACACGCTCAGCATTTCTCAAGATGGGGAACTGAAGAAAAAAATTCAAGCCTCGACTTTAGTTATTGAAGGATTCTTTGGGCAAATTATCCAATGATGCAGAAAACATCAAAAGAAGATGGAAGGAATACACAGTCACTGTACCAAAAGGAAATGGTTGATGCTCAACCATTTCAAGAGGTAGCATATGACCAAGAGCCAATGATACTGAAGGAGGAAGTCCAAGGTGTATGTATAGAAGGAATTGGCAAAGAACAAGGCATCAGGAATTGATGGAATAAAAATTGAAATCTTTCAAGAAAGTGAGGTGGTACAGGAGGCACTCACTCATCTCTTCCAAGAAATTTGGAAGACAACTATCTGACTGACTGATTGGAAGAGATCCATATTTGTGCCCATTAAAAAGAGAGGTGACCCAATGGAATGTAGAAATCATCGGACAATATCTTTGATAACCCATATGAGTAAAGTTGTACTGAAGGTAATACAAAATGGCTGCAAGCATACATTGACAGAGAACTTCCAGAGGTTCAAGCCGGATTCAGAAGAGGCCGTGGAACAAGGGATATCATTACTGATGTCTGAAGGATCTAGGCTGAAAGCAGAGAATATCAGAAAGATGTTTACTTGTGCATTATTGACTATGCAAAGGTTTTCAATTGTATGGATCATGACAAGCTATGGACAACATTTCAAAGTATGAGTATTCCGGAACACTTAATCGTGCTCATGAGGAATCTGTACATGGACCAAGAGACAGGTGTTCGAACAGAACATGGGAACACTGAATGGTTTAAAATTAAGAAAGGTGTGCAACAGGGTTGTATTTTTCTCACCATACTTATTCAATCTGTATGCTGAGCGAATAATCTGAGAAGCTGGGTTATATGAAGAAAAAC
>NW_006408702.1:1688252-1692981 GCF_000296735.1 Chrysochloris asiatica
CCACATGGTTTCTGCACTACGTTTCAATGGACAAGCGGGAAAGACTTTAGTGATCTACTCTGAAAAGTCAGTCACTGAAAACGTCATGTTCACAATGATTCAATCTGCAGCTGATCCCAGAGGTACTGTGTTCTGCTTTGCTGTATACGGAGTTGCCATGAGTATGGCATGTTGTGTTCACCACATTTCCTCAGGGAGCAGTGGTTCATTCATTCACTCTTGCTTCTGAACCCTCACAGACATTTGGAGGACATGAACCGACCCCCTGATCTCTGCCATTCATACTGTGTCAGAGCCAACTGGCTGTTATGGGCCATGCTTTGTGTCAGGTCCTGGTTGTTGTTGTTGTTAAGTGCCGTCGAGTTGGTTCCGACCCATAGCGACCCTGAACAGGGTGTTCGAGGCTGTAAATCTTTATAGGAGCAGAAAGCCTCCTCTTTCTCCCATGGAACAGCTGGTAGTTTCGAACTGCTGACCTTGCGGTTCGCAACCTGATTCATAACCACTATGCTACCAGAGCTCCTTAATGTCAGGTCCTGAAAGGCCTACACAAAGTGTAGTATTCAAGGGTAGGCACCCCCTCAGTACCGATGATGACTGAGATGCTAAGAATAGCATGAATATTGAGAGAGCAGGGAGATAAAATGCTAAAAAGTGGGGGTTTCCTGCCTACAAATTGGGGTGCACCTTGGAAAGAAAACAGTTTTGTCAATGTGCCAGGCACTACGCAAATGTACACTACCCCATCATTATTAGCCCCATTTCACAGATGAGGGAACTGAGGCAAAGAAGGATTGAGAAACTTGCTTAAAATCAAACTACTGATAAAGTGTCAAATCTCTTTGGTTTCGGCCCAGCAAGCCTGTGCTCTAACCTACCTGGCGGTGCCCAACCCTGTGACAAAGTCTAACCCCTTGCACAAAGGACCACCAGCCCTCAGAAAGACCATTCTTGAGACACTATTTGAAATAAACTCTTTGAGTGAATAGGTTGTAGAGCTGTCTTTTTGTCTTAAGAAGCAAAAAGACAGTGAATGCTTTTTTCCCTTTAACCAGAAGAATGAACCAACCTGTGGTGGAAGAATGCTTCTTCAAAGAGAGGATAGTGAAACATATTCTCTCAAGCTGTGGATGTGTTCTCAGGAAAGACCAACCCATAGAGAAGGACATCATGCTTGGGAAAGTAGAGGGTCGCCGAAAAACAGGAAGACCCCAGTGAGATGGACTGACACAATGGCTGCAGCGCTGGGCTCAAACAGAGGAAGTGTGAGGAGCGTACAGGCCCAAGCACGGTCCATTTTGGTGTCAAGAGGGCTGCACTGACCAGCAACACCTAACACCACCAACATCCTTTAACTAGGGAGGACTCTTCTCAGCTCCATCTTAACAACGGTGGTTTGTTGGAACCTTAGATTGAATAAGCTTTTCACTGGCACACACTCGTGGGGGGCTCCACTCCTCAGGGAGGGTCTTCCCAGGTCACAGAATACTGTGTGGCTGCATCAGCCCTTAATTTATTGCAACAACAACAAAGTAAGAGAGTACTGCTACTGGGATTCCAGTTCACACATGCACAGGTTTACTCCAAACAAAATGCGTCTTTGTGATCAGTGGATAGCTGTAAGCAATTTCTCTCAGTAACACACTTGTCTTCTTTTTGTTAGGATGTCTTTTTTTTAAAAAAAAAAAAAAGGGGGGGGAGAAAGAGAAAGAGAGAAAAAGAAAGAGGAAGCTTTTGGTAACAAGGGGAAAACATTTCTGACGTCATGGCTAATAGCAAAATTTTAACAAAACTCAATTAGATATATTCGCAGATCATTGAAGCTTTCCAACAAACTGACAGGAAATGTTGGCTCACATACAACACGTTTTTAGATGGATCAAGTGTTTTAAGGAAGGTCAGGAACCTTAAAGTTGACTTCAAGGCAAAAATGTCAGGTCAGATGGTTATAAAGCCAAATCAAAGTACTGCCATTGAGTCAATTCTGTGTAAGGTGGCTAAGGCTGAATATCTTTATGGGAGTAGAAAACCTCATTGTTCTCCTGAAGGGTGGCTAGTGGGTCTTCACTGCCGGCCTGTGGTACAGAAGTTCTCTTACAGCACTACCGGGGTTCCTGCAGAAGGATATGGTGGCTGTTTTTTGGGACTCCAAAGAGATACTCTTGACAAGTTTTCTCAAAGGACACAGGATGACCATAAGGGCTGGTTATGAAAAAGTTTGAAGAGAATTGAAATCTTCATCGATGAGGAAAAGGCCAGTTGTGCTGAGGAGGAAATTTTCCATCACAACAATGCACTTGCTCATTCTTCGGAGCTGTCCCAGCACATTTTGTTGGGAAACATTGTCCTCTCCACCCTGCAGCCCTCATCTTGCCCCTCAGAGTTCATTTTGTTCCCAAACTCATATAACATTTAAAAGGAACACAATGTGAGTCCCTCTTTTGACGTGGGATCAATTCTCTGGGAAGGAAAGGTTGTTGTCATTGTTAAGTGCCATTGAGTCGGTTCCAACCTATAGCAACCCTGTACAGGGTTTCCGAGGCTGTAAATCTTTACGGGTGCAGAAAGCCTCATCTTTCTCCCATGGAGCAGCTGGTAGTTTCGAACTGCTGACCTTAAGGTTCGCAGCCCGATTTGTAACCACTACGCTACCAGAGTTCTTGGGAAGGAAGGGTAAGAGAGGTGAATAGAACTAGATGGAGGGAGACTATGACAAGAAACAATAGTTTCACATTTTTATACTTTTAATTTTTGTGTAACAAAGGTTTCTATGATTTCATAGCAAACTATTTGACTTACCCTCATAAGTACATGTAGAAATTAAAATATAACGAAGGGGGAATGATGAAAATGGATCCCCCTGCTCCCCTCCTCCTCTGGGCTCCTAGGTGTCTGAGAGGCCCAGTTCTTCTAAGCAGCAGTTTTAAGGGGCAATGTAAACCAGCCCTCAGCATTTTCTTCCCCTTCAAAGGACTTGTTGGGGAGGGGGATAGTGGGCCTGCAGGAGGGGGCTACTGCTAGGTGGTAATAACCCACAAGTTCCTTGCTTCCCCAAGTTTAAAGACCTTACAGGGATATTAAAGGGCAGAGGGTTGCTCCAGGAAGCAGAAATCCTAAGGACAAGCTGCTTCCTGCTCCTAATGACCACTACCTCTTCCTTTACTTAAAAACCCACACCCAGTGGGGCTCTGTGGCCTAATTACCTGGATTCTGATTTTGCTGCCAAGGGGAGTGAGCAGGGAGAGGGAAGGAAATCAGGACAGGGAATTACCCACCATAGCCAGAGAGGCATGTCATCCCAAGTGATCCCTGGGCTCCACCTCAGGCCCTACATGACTTCCCCAGCACCCTTGTCCCCAAAGCCTTTGCTGTGCCCTTTGTCACCATCTGGATGCCGCCTCCACTGTCCTCACCTGGGGAAACTGCCCTGCTTAGAAAGCCTGGTCTCCAGGCATCTTCACATCACCGCTTCCCAAAGCCCTGCGCAGTGGAGAGGGATCATTCCCGTCTTTCTCCTTTATGCCACATCACCCAGCGCTGCCCAGCACACACCACATAGGAGGTGCTATTTCCAATTGCCATTGTGTAGACGCCAATTCACAACAGCCTCATACGTGTCAGAGTAGAACCGGGCCCCGTCGTGGTTTCAGTCGTTGATTTTCTGGAAGTAAATTGCCAGGACTTTCTTCGGCAGCACCTTTGGGTAGACTGAGTGACCAATCTTTCAGCTAGCAGCCTGAGTGCATTAACCCAGGGACTTCAAGGTGTTGCGAAATGTTTGTAAATTATGGAACAAATACAATGGACAACATAAAGCCAGTTTGACTAGAGTTAAGTATTTTCCTTAAAAGGTTTTGCCACCTTTGAACTAAGGTATCTTTGCCTGTGTTATCTGGGAGACAGACCATGTCTACGAGCATCAAACAGCACTGGATTTGTACAAGTCCTTCCTTCTCAGTACATAAAAAAGAATACACAGGGCAAAAAGGCACACCTTCCGTGAGAACTAAGGGGACTCTGTCAACCCCTTCCCTGCTCTTGTCTAATGGGACAGTGGTGACTCAGTAGTAGAATTCTCACCTTCCATCCAGAAGGTGGTGGTTTTGTGCCGTGGAGTTGGTTCCAACTCATAGCGACCCTGTACAGGGTTTCTGAGGCTGTACATCTTTACGGGAGCAGAAAGCCCCATCTTTCTCCCGTGGAACAGCTGGTAGGGTCGAACTGCTGACCCTGCAGTTCGCAGCCCAATTCATAATCACTACGCTACAAGAGCATCCAGGAGGCCAGGGTTCAATTCCCAGCCAATCCACCTCCTGCGCAACTACCACCTGTCTGTCAGTGGAGGCCTGTATGTTGCTGCAATGCTGACCTTTCAGACTAAGACAGACTGAAGGAAAACCTGTTGAACTCCCTCCAAAGATCAGCCAAGGAAAACCCTACAGAACACAACCAATGTGGAATTGGCGCAGGACGCATGGGCATTTCCTTCTGTTCCACTGTGCATGGGGCCATCGTGAGTCAGAGGCAGCTAACAACAGCCACACTGAAACTTAACATTGGGAGATGGACAGAATTTCAAAGGCAAGTTCAAGAAACTAAAGACCAAGGAGGACCCAGCTGAAGTCCAGTAAAGCAGTGGTTCTCAAAAGTAGCAAGACGCTAGAATCTCACAGGACTTCTAAAGTGCTGAGTCTGGTTCCCATCACCCGATGTGCTGATTTCACTGGGG
>NW_006408702.1:1694153-1696326 GCF_000296735.1 Chrysochloris asiatica
AAGCCTCATCTTTCTCCCACCAAACAGCTGGTAGTTTCAAACTGCTGACATTGTAGTTAGCAGCCCAACTCATAACCACTAAGCTACCAGAGCTCCTGGGGAGCTTGTTAAAACCACAGGGCTTTCAACAGGTTCATTCAACTACATTTCCACTCCAGATACAATGCATCAGAATATACATTTTAACATACCCCCGAGCAATGAAATCTATCTGGGGCAGAAAAGCAATTTCTCAGCAGAGTCCAACTAGAATGAACTTCTGAAGATCTAGTTACAACACCCAATCCCAGAATCTCTGATTCAGTAGGTGTGGGGGTGGGACGTGGGGTGGAGTTGACATTGGTGTTAAGTACCCTCAAGTCGGTTCGGACTTCTATCGACTCCATGTAGGGTTGCTGAGGAGCTGCTGGTGGGTTTGAACTGCCGACCTTGTGGTTCACAGTCCAATGCTGATACTCCAGTGCCACACCAGAAGAGGGGGTGGGGCTGATAGTTACAGTTCTAGTACATTTCCAGGCAATGCTTTGGGCTGCTACAGAGAGCTTGTCCTGAGAAGTAACACTGATGAGGATTTCTTTGAACACTAACACCCCACCTTAGGTAGCAGTCCTGGCTTCACAAGAGAATCATCTGAAAAACATCTCTTTCAATTCAGACAAAATTCACATAGCATTCAATTAACCTTTTCATGTGTACAATTCAGTGGTATTCACAATGTTGTAAAACCATTAGCTCTCTAGTCTCAAAATCTTTTCATCGTTGTAGAACATAAAACACCCCAAACTCATGAAGGAATCATTCACTCCTCCCTACCACCCCATCCTTCTGGAGACCTCTAATCTGTTTCCTGTTGCTGTACCTATTCTAGTAAATTAAGTCCTATGAGGATCATACAGTAATTGTCCTGTCGTGTCTGACTTCTGTCACACAGCTTAACACTTTTAAGATTCATACCTATTGCAGCATGTATTATGATCATATATATGTACCACCTTTTGTTTATCCATCCATCTGTTGGTGAATACTGGGTTGTTTCCACCTTTGGGCTATTGTGACTGATATTGCAGTGAATATCTGTGTACAGGTCTCTGTGTAGCATCTGAGAAACTTCTAACATACCACCTCAGACCTTGTAAATCCAGACTGGGGAAGGGACACCTGCAGGTGAGTCTGGTGTACAGCTATGGCTAAGACCCTGACCCATAGGCACAAGTTTTCATCAATACCTCAGGCAAGGGTCTTCCTCACGGCTCTTTCCTGGTCCAAGCTGAGATTCCTCTTAACGGTCCCCATACCAGGACCCTGGCCAGCCTTCTTGTCGAGTCCTGAATGAGGCCCCTCACTTCTCCATGTGACAGAATTTAAATATTTGAGATAGTCCTCAGATCTCCCTTTAACTGCCCCTCATGCCTCTCAGGAATTCCAGAGACAAGTCCAAACCAGAAAGCAAGCATCAAGAGTTTCCGCCTATGTCTTAGCCTGGCAACAAAAGATTTAGGATAATGACATCTTGATTAACAGCAGTATAATTAAAAAACTAAAAAACAACGTTGTCATCAAGTTAATTCCAACCCAGTAAGACCAAGCAGACGTGCCGCACTGGATTGCCCAGGGCTGAAAGTCTTCGCGGAAGCAGAGTGTCCCATCTTTCTCCTATGAAGTAGCTTGTGGGTTCAAAGGGCTGAACTTTCGGTTGCTGTTCAGTACCTTCGAGTCAGTTCTGATTCATAGGCACTGTATAGGGTTTCAAGGAGGATCTGGTGGGTTTGAATTAGTACTCCAGTGCAACACCAGGCAGAGTCAAAATTTTGATCTTTCTTCCTGCCAGATTCCTGAATTCTGGTGCGATGGGCAGGAAAGTGCTGCTGGTGCATTCTGGACACACACAAACACAATACAAGACTCAGATGTCTTCGTTACATATTCTCACCTAACAGGGATACTCTAATGAGTTCTGGTGTGGTGCTATCTGATAAGCACTGGACTGCTAACTGCAAGGGCAACAGTTCAAACCCACCAGCCGCTCCTTCAAAATCCTACACAGGGTCACTATGAGTTGTAACTCCTTGACAGTACTGAACAACAGCAAATACATTACTGCTACATTACTAAACCCTACTTCATATGACTAGGAGAAAGATGAGGTTTTCTGTTCCCGTAAAGATCTTATATG
>NW_006408702.1:1696991-1697670 GCF_000296735.1 Chrysochloris asiatica
AAAAAAAAAATCTGCTTCCCCTAGTATAAATTATAGCTTCTTACAGTAATCACTACTGCCTAAGTGACATTTAATTTAAAGATAAAATATCTATTCTTTTGGCCTTCCTAATGATTATACATAAAACATGTCCTCAAATGGTCTCGGGTTTGGGCTACAAACAAGGATCAAGTTAAGAAGGTGGAATGCAGTTTTAAGGAATGCCAAAAGAAAGTATCACATAGGCTATAATTGACACTTCTACTAGCAAGCGGCTTTAAAGTTGATAATGGGTTACTGAAACAGGACTGGAAGCCCTCCGCAGAAAATTTCATCTTGGAAGTACCAGGAAAAGGTGGTCCATACAGGAAGCCTACTGGAGCTGTAAAAGGTGGTCCCAGCAGGTCACGTCTCTTCCAGAACGTGCAGGCCAGGCAGATGGCACCAGGGAAAAGACTTCATATTCCAGCTGTCTGCCCAGTGCAAACTCACCCTCTCCTTCCAGCCACATACGATCCAGCTGAGGCAGGGCTAGACTTAATCTCTAGACTAAACCAGCAATCAGAAACAGCAGGGACACTAACACTCTTGACATCCCTGTTGTTTTCTTTTTTGGTTGTTGTTGTTGTTAGGTGCCATCCAGTCAGTATCGACCCATAGTGACCTGACGCACAGCAGAAAGAAACAGTGCCCGATCCTG
>NW_006408702.1:1699935-1704673 GCF_000296735.1 Chrysochloris asiatica
TATCACCAAGGCCATATTTTCCAACTACTGATCCTTCTTCCTCTTTGCTCCCAACCTTTGCATTCCAATCACCAGTAATGAGCAATACACCTTGATTGCATATTTAATCGATTTCAGATAGAAGAAGTTGGTAGAATTCTTCTATTGCATCCTCACTGGCTTTAGTGGTTGGTGCATAAATTTTAATAATAGTGGTATTAACTGGGCTATCCTGTAGGCTCATGGATATTTTCCTATCACAGACAGCACTGTACCTTGTGACTGTTCTTTCTGATGATGAATACAACACCATTCCTCTTCAATTTGTCATTCTCAGCATAGTAAACCATGTGATTGTCAGATTTAAAATGGCCAATACCCGTCTATTTCATCTCACTAATGCCTAATATATCCATGTTTATGTACTCCATTTCATTTTGACAACTTCCAATTTTCCCAGATTCATACTTCGTACATTCCATGTTCCGATTTTCAATGGAGGTTTACAGCTGTTTCTCCTCATTCCGAGCTGTGCCCCATCAGCAAATGAAGGTCCTGCGGGCTTTTCTCCCACGGGCTTTACTCCATTCGCGTCAACACGGTCAACTCTACTTTGAGGAGGCAGCTCTCCCCAGTTGCATTTTGAGTGCCTTCCTACCTGAAAGGCTCATTTTCTGGCACTTTATCTGACAGTGTTCTCTGTTGTTTGTAAGGTTTTCTGTGACTAAATATTCGGAAGCAGTTTGTCAGTCCTTCTTCCTAGTCTGTCTTTGTCTGAAAGCTCATCTGAAATCTGTCCACCATGAGTGACCCTGCTGTTATTTAAAATACCGGTGGCAAAGCTTTCAGAATCACAGCAACTCACAAGCCACCACAGTACGACAAACTGACAGAGGAGTGGTGGTTCTTTTTTGGTAGACCTTATTATTTTAGAGGAGGTACAGGCTTATAGAAACATCGCATAGGAAATACAGTTGTTGTTGTTAAGTGTCATCGAGTCGGTTCCAACCCATAGCAACCCTGTATAAAGTTTCTGAGGAGCAGCTGTTGAGCCTGTACCACCAACTTTGTGGTTCAAACTGACCTTGCAGTCTAGGGCAATAACCCACAGTGCCACACCAGGACTCAGGAAATACAAAGAGCTCCTATAATTCCCCTCTCCCTTCTGTATACTGTTTCTCCTATTATTAACTCTCTTGCAATGGTGTGGACTGTTTACTACAATTGATGAATATGGATATGTAACTATTAATGAAGTCCAAAGTTGACATTAGGATATCTTCTGTGTTCTGTGTACTCTTACTCATAATGTCCTGTTGTGTATACACACCACTACAGCAGCACACAGAATGGGTTCACTGCCCTTCAAGTCCCCTGTGCCCACATATCTGACCCATCCCACCTCCCCTGAGCCTCTGAACTCTTTGTAACGGTAGATCTTTTTATTGTCTTTATAGTTTTTGTTTTTCCAGGATGTAATGCACTGTGTTATTGTTAAGTGCTGTCGAGTCAGTTGCGATTCATAACGACCCTGTACAGAGTTTCTGAGGAGCAGCTGGTGAGCTTGAACCACCGACCTTGCAGTTGAAACCGACTTTGCAGTCTAGCACATTAACCTGCAGCGCCACACAAAGACTCCAATATAGTTTTTTATTCTCCAGGATTTAATATATATTTGGAATAATATAGTATGTAGTTTTTTCAGACTCGCTTCTCTCATTTACCAGTATCACTTAAGTTTCCCTGATGTAATTTTATATCTGTTTGGTTTTTAATGATTCTTTTATTATAATTATTATTATTTTGCTTTTTATTGTGAATTGAGTAAAGGTTTACAGACAAGCCCATCACATCAGTTTTACATTCAACAAATCCTACACTTTGTTTCATCTCAATGATTACAAACCCCTCCTGGCAACAGTTACCCGCTTCCTCCCAGTGGAGTTCCTATTTCCATTCCCCCCTCCTTCCTATCCCTTCTCAACTTTGTCCTCAGAAAAAAGTTGCCATTTTGATCTTGAATGATCGGCCATTCCATGATGAGTAGACCTTACTCGTGTTGTTGTCCCCACTATATACCTATCCACTGCTTGGCTGCAGATTGGGTCCTGAGGGAGAATTTTTTTCCAGACCCGTCAGGGGGACCAGGGCCACAGTCTCAGGTTTCTCCAGTCTGTTTCTGATCAGTAAGTCTGACCCTTTTTTAAATTTTTAAAAATAATTTTGAGTTTTGTTCACATATTCTACCACTCTATCCAGGACCTTCTAATGTGATCCCTTTCAAAGCAATTGGTAGTTGTAGCCAAGGCACTATCTAGTTCTTCTGGTATCAGAGTCATGTGACTGATGTTGGCATGTTCAATTACTCCACTGGTCAAATGGATTTCAAGAATCTTCAATTCTCATCACCCCTCTTTCTTCTACACATGGAAAGACCAATGGTTGTTCCTTAGATGCCACTTCTCCAGGCCCAGCAACTCATTGCTTTAAGATGTTTGATAATATCTAAGAAGTTTTCCTCATTTTCCCCTGTTATTCTTTTTTAAAGTACCTACTTTGACCTTGTGTTTGAAAAAGAGGTTCATGTAAAATTTGGCAAATCTGACATTTCAGTGACTTCTTCATCTAGAATAAGAGTGGCCAAAAGACCCCATCCTTCCAATGGCCCAAAGAGTTTCCATTTCTGCTATGTGGGATGTCAGTGGGCTTTCTCAGAAGTGAAGACAGCAGAGGACTCATGCATTCAAAAATATCATAGATTTTCTTTTCCATGTTGAGCTCTTCAAGAGAATCCTAATTCTTCAGAAAAATGAGCCAACACTTCCACCAGCAATGCATAAAGGAAACTGAGGCACAGAGCACAGACACCATCTGTAGAAGATGGCAAGGGAAGGAGTGTCTGGGATACAGACTCTAGACCTTAAAGGTGAACTGGGAAGGCTTGCTCACCTTCATGCTTTAGTCACTGAATTCTCAGTCTGACAAAACCATGAGCTCACTCTCAACTCCTCAGACCTCGTCTAACCTCAGTAATTAGCTCTACGGAACAAACCACTGTCCACGTGAACGATGTCTCCAAGGAGTGTGGCACAGACAACATGCTAGGAAATGTGTTTTGCAAGATTGCAAATACTTTCTCTTCCTCACCCTCTGGTCACAGGAGAGATTCATATGTTTTTAATGACACAGGCTTATAAATATGTCTTTTGGCAGGAAAAGCTTTTCTTTTTAGGGCACTAGAAATTATGAAATAGATTAACACCAAAGAGGGAAGGATCTCAGATACAACTAGAAAGGAAGCTGAGAATGAGAGCAGAGGCAGTACTGAAGGTAGTAGAAACTATGGCAAACTTGACCTGCTACCAAACTTTCCTTGGAGCAAGGTTATGTTGTCTTCCAAACAAGATACTGGGACAGACAACCAGAGGATGGCCTGCTCCATGATTTGCTTTCTAGGCCCTGCTACCTAGACCATGAAGCCAAAGTGAAACAAACCACCGTGGATGTGAGCCTTCTGTTTGTATGTTGTCATTTCTTTCTAAGTAAGCCTAATGTCCAGGAAGGGCCTCAGGCACAAACATTCCTACCATGGATACCAGTGGCAGGCAAACATTCCTTCCCGGGGACTGAGGGTGCATGCTCTCACTCCCCCTCCCTCTGCTCCATTTACCCTGGTTCTATATTATACCATACCACATCAGCCTAAACTGTGTTGCAAACCATAAACTACTGTCTCCACGGATGATGAAGAGAAATGTGAATCTTCAAGAACATAATGAGTGAACTTTCCAATGCCAGCTCATCCCAAACCCCTTCTGAAAAAAGGAGAGAACTATTAAACAAACCCACAGGTAACTGCTCTTCCCGACCATTCTCCAAGTGCCTCTTCTCTCATGTAGGCCACTGAGTAAGAATGTGGATACTGGGCATTTTCTAAGGTTCTAGTCATCAGGCAATAATTGAGCCATAGTGGGAAGAATACAATGGTGGCAGTAAAGAAAGAGTAACAGTCATTCTTGTAAAAAAGATGGAATAGTGGACGTAGACTGCTTCTAACGGTACAGGACATACATAGGAAAGGCTATTATTTTTGGTGCTGTGTAATGATGGTGACGAGGAAAATGACAACAATGAGGACAACTTCTAACAGATGAGCTTTGTGTTGGAACCATCTAACCAAAGCCAAGCCACTGCGGCCAAGTTGATTCCAACTCATAGCGGCCCTACAGGACACAGGAGACTGCCCCATGGGGTTTCCAAGGACACATCTGTCTCCCATGGGGTGACTGGTAGATTCAAACTGTCCAACTTTTCAGCTAAGCACTTAACCACTGTACCACCTGGGCTCACTGAAATCCCCTAGGGTATTTAAAAACAAAATACTGATATTTATATAGCACCTGTAGAAATCCTCAGTTAAATGGTATGTATGAGGCATGGTCTGAACATGCATTTTTAAAAGACCTTTAGACAGTACCTTTTAAAAAAAAAAGATACTTAGGACTTGATGGCGGATACCGTAGAGGTGCAGTGAAGTTAGCTGTCAGCAATACCATGGAATACCAGGTGAAGAGAGTTCAGGGCAGAGATCCAAAACTCTGAATCATATAGGTAGGAATATTTTAAAAGTTTGAAGGTTTATAGCTAGTAGAAATTGTAGCAGAAGAAAGAAATCATGTATTTTTAAATCTGCCTGGCTTGGTGGCCAGGAGCAAAAACTTAGGCAAGACCAAATGGCAAGACCAAGTGGTGGAGGAGA
>NW_006408702.1:1734142-1735228 GCF_000296735.1 Chrysochloris asiatica
CTGACCCTCCACCTTACCAAACATGATATCCTTCGTCAGTGACTGGTCTCTCCTGACAATATGTCTAAAGTATGAGAAATGATGTTTGGCCATTCTGGTCTCCAAGGAGCACCCTGGCTGCACTTCTTCCAACACAGATCTGTTTGTTCTTTTGGAAGCCCATGGCACTTTCAATATTCTCCTCCAACACCATAACTCAAAAGCATTAATTCTACAGTTTTCCTTATTCACTGTCTTTCACATGCATATGAGGTTATTGAACATACCATGGCTTGGGTCAGGTACACCTTAGTCCTCAAGCTGACATCTTTCTCTTCAGTACTTTAGACAGTATATAGTTGGGTTATATTTTCTTTACCCACTCTGCCCATCTCTTTTATTTGGAATACGTAGATCATTTATATTTAAAATAATTGTTAATATGCTAGTGATTAAATCTACCAGTTCATTGTTCATTTTGTTTCTTCCCTGTGTTTTTCTTCCTCTGTTCTTTTTTTCTTGCTTTTTTGTGGGTTACGTGAATAATTTTTTGAGTTCCATTTTTATTTAATTATGATTTTTAGTATAGCTTTCGGTATAGTTATCTTTGTTGTTGCTCTATGGTTGTTAGATGCCCTCAAGTCAGCTTGGACTCACAGCAACCCTCACAACAACGCAATGCAGCACTGCCCAGTCCTGTGTTGGCTTCACAAATTGTTATGTTTATCTGAGCCCACTGTTACAACCACCGTGTCACTCCGTCTCACTGGGGGTCTTCCTCTTTTGTGCTGACTTTCCACCAAGAATGATGCCCTTTTCTAGGGATCAGTCCCTCCTGATAACATGGTTCAAATTATGCGAGATACAGTCTCATCACTTTGCTTCTAAGGAGTACTCTGGCTGTACTTGTTGCAAGACAGATTTGTTTGTCCTTTGGTCAGTCCACAGTTCTTTCACGATTTTTCACCAACACCGTAATTCAAATACATTCTTCTTCAATCTTCCTTATTCACTGTCTAGTTTTCACATGGACATGAGGCATTTGAAAATACCATGGCTTGGATCACATACACCTTAATCCTCAAAATGACATCCTGCTCTTTAACA
>NW_006408702.1:1741656-1747384 GCF_000296735.1 Chrysochloris asiatica
TGGAGAAGGATGTCATGCTGGGTAAGGTGGAGGGTCAGAGAAAAAGAGGAAGACCCCCAACGAGATGGATCAGCCAGGTGGCATCACTGATGGCGTCAAGTGTGGCGGCGGTAGTGAGGTTGGCCCAGGATCGGTCATTGTTTCGTTCTGCTGTGCATGGGGTCGCTATGAGTCGGTTCCGACTCGATGGCACCTGACAACAACAACAACAATGGTAAAGGGTTGAGTTTGGTTTATTTTTCCAGATGTTGTTCAGATTGAATCAACTATATTGATCTTTCTTCAAGTTCACTGAGTCTATGCTCTGTGACCTCCACTCTACCACCGAGTCTATTCAGTAAGAATGTGCTGATGGTAGACATGCTGTTGAACCGGAGTCTCCTTACGTCACTGTGTGGAGGGCAGGGAGATGCCAGACTTTCCTGCTGCTGCTGCTAGTAGATCAGGCTGCCTGCTAGGCTTCTGACTGTGAAGCAGAAGCTGGGTGGGCCTGAGTCTTTGCTGCTGCTACTAGATCAAGACCAGCCGGCCCACCATACCCCTTTGGAGAAATGAGTATTAGGCTCCTCCTGACGTCTCTATCAGGCTTCCCCTTTTCCAATCCTTTGAATAGAGATTTTGGGTCTATGCCTGTTGACAGTTCCAAATTACAGGCCCCGAGGAATGCAGACAAGGAAGGATGTGTGGGAGAGAATAAGAAAATCCAGGGATTTCACCATGTTGTCATTACTCAAGACTTGAGGCTCCTAGAGAGTCTAGTGCTTCCTTTATTTAAGGTTAATCTTCATTTCATTTGTCTCATTTTCATTTTATAAGATGCCACTTGCTTGTTTTCAGTCTTTGGCCCCTTGTGCATTTCCTTTTTTTTACTTCACCACAACTCCAACAGCAGTTTGGCACTCTCATTTGCAAACAAGTTTTCTCAGTCTGGATCACGTGAGCCCCAAACATGGGAAGCAGCTGTTGTTCTGTTATCATCTCCGCCTCCCTCCTCTGGGTGTTCACTTCCCATCAGCTCCAGTTAGATACATGACAACTGGGTGAGACTCACTATGGCAGCCAAGGTGCTATTTATTGCGCATGCCTACCATGAAGCAAGCAAGGTGCTATGAAGCCTTAGGCTACAAAAGGCAGGGGCCACCAGTGTCTAACTCTTAGAAACATAATGTGCCATTGTGTTCACAACCCTTGGCAAATCTCCAAATTTGTAAATATAATGACTTTGAGGAGCTCCTTAATGTTTTCTCCACTTTGGCAATCAGTACTAATAGCTTTCTGTCTTGGGTCATCTATGGCTAAGAAATGAATTCTATGATCACTTTTCAGAAGGTGTCATATATGAGAGGGTTTCAAAAAGTTTGTAGAAGAATAGAATGAAAATGGAATGATATAACAAAATAAAACTGGGATAATAGTTGTCATTGTTGAGGTTTTATGGCAACTTGAGTGAGCCAGGCTTCTCTAGGGTTTGCAGTTAAAATGTGGTAACCCCCCACGATGAGATGTAACATAATATAATCAAGTCCATGATGAGCTGTACTCCGAGCAGCCAATCAATTGAAAGGGTGTTTCCTTGGAAGTGTGGCCTCATTCAAGATATCAGACGCTCGGGCAAAGCTTGCTGGCGTTCTGTTGGGTCTGGATCCTGCTTCTTGCTTGTCATCTAACCTCTGTTTCTTTGGACTTAAGTCCATGGGCTGCTCTACTGCCTGCCAGTCCTGTGAGTCATCAGCAGTCTGCCATTGTATCTGCTTGACCTGCCTGCCTGCCGTCTGACTTGCCAATCATGGGCTCATTACTGCAACTAAGTAAATCAGAAGCCTCCAGTCTGACATCTGACCCACGGACTCAGAACTCACCCACCTCCATAACTGTGTGAGTCATTTCCTTGACACAAACCTCTCTGTATATATACACATATAAGGTTCTCTGGTTTTGCTGCTCTAGAGAACCCATCCTAAGACAATAAAGTTTTTCCACAAAAATGTTGAAGCCTCCTCATACATGTACAACAAAGACTAGGGGACAAGAGGCACTGAAGACTAATGCCAGGTGGTTATCAAGCTCACCTCCCAATGAGAAGTTCAGTTTCTCACAACACATGATTCAAATCATGTTGCTGCAAAATATGAACCGGGTCCTTGATTTAAGGGCTCACTCTGAATCCGCAAATTCTAGCAGTTTCCATATGGCATTTATAGGGCAGCACTTGTCTTTTATATCACAAGTGATATTATGACCCAAAAGATGACCCAAGAAGCTGACTTCCACCAGGGGAAGTCAATAATTCACTGACACTAGGGACGGAAAGACACCACCTTCTAAAACGTGTCACTGACTGGGTTGGGCAATGCACTGTGTTCTGCTCTCAGTGTAAAATTCTCCACCAGCCACTGTCAGAGGGTAAACAAGGAGTTCAGGCACGACATCAAACACTTGTCCATCTGCACCCAGTAGCAACACAACAGAAGGTGTTTTTCTGAGTCAAGGTGAATGGACTCAGTGACCAGGAGAGCCACAGGGGGAATGCTCAGCCATCCCAGGTTCTGTATACACCGAGGCCCTGACCCGTGTCTCCATTTGGCCACTTAAGAGCCATGGGAAGTGAGACAATGAGCCTGGCTCTCCAGAAACTCTCTTTCCCACCTGCAAAATGAGGATACAAAGCCTTTGGACCGCACTCCCAGCACTGAGAACCATAAGAAAAGCCACTAGAAATCTAATGAGAAAACTGGATCTCATCTATCCCTGGAAGAGTCTGTCATGTAGGGAATTTGGAGGGGATGTCAGAATTTGGCTCTTCAGCAAATGCAACTCTCCTCTTGTCTTATCCAACATTATCTTGAACAACATCATTTTAGGTAACACAATCCACCCCCTAATTACAGGCAAGGAACCTCTGTGGTGGAGACAAACAGGAGCCCAGTGCAAGTAACCTTTCTTGGGACAGGAATGAACTCAGGGGACAGAGGACAGCTGCAGACACAGCTGGATTTTCCAGCATGGTGATCACATCTGGTCAATAGCTGCTCAGACTTGCTACCCAAAGTGCAGGCTTTCCTCTTCTGTGCCTTTCATATCTGACTTAAATGTGCCAAGGTCAGGCCGGGCCTGTTCAGACTTGGTAAGGCTGGGGTCAAAGACATCCTATGGACAGAAGTTCTGAATTCCCAAGAACCTGGCAGAAGTACTCTCGTCTCACATAAAACTTACATCACAGATAAGCAGAGGAAATCATTTCCATGAAATTTCTGTGAACACTGGATGATGAGACCTCTTTGCTTATGCCTAAGAAACAGTTTAAACAAGGTTTCTTGCTGCTGTGGTTCTGGCCTTCCACTGAGAACATCCGTAATTTTGCATTACTTGAGCAGGAGATGAGGACAGAGAAAGACAGCAAACGATACGAAAGGAGCCGGTTAAGGGCAAGGCTAAGAACTGCCCAATGGGGCTGAGTGAGGCTCAACAGGTCAGACCGACAGCCATCTTCATGCACAAAAGATGAGGAACGGGCTCCTAAATGAACATGAAGACAACTGTCATTCTCAAGAGCAAAACGGAAAAAAGGAATGAAGTATAATTCTCAAGAGCAGATTTTTAAAAAGTACATTAGGGTGAATGTTTCCTAATAGTCCAATATTTGGACAAGACAGCCATGTCCACAGGATACACATAAACCAGCTTTGATCCAGTGGCAGGTGCAGAGGAAATCGTACTTGGGAATCTCTCCAAGCATCTGGTGTGAAACCTGAGAGCATTTGAACATGGCTCCCACCACCACTACCCTAGAATTCTGGAGGGGAAGTCAGCTGGAGCTGTGGGAGCCACGTGGGGATTGAGACAGAGATGGCCAGGGAGCCAGGGAGCATGGCATAGCCCTGTGTTCTGTGCTCTGTGACCCAGGTCCTGCAGACTCCCGCTCTGTGCAGGCCTCCTCCACATCTGAACACAACTAGAAACACCCCAGCGCCCAGAATTTCTAAACAGTATGGCATTACCAGAAACTCTTTCTCCCAGCTGCGCCTTCTGTATATGGCTAGGCTGAGCCCAAGCAAAGCATCTGATGTCTGTCCTGTTGGTTCTCTCTGCATCTCCCCACAGGGCACCACTTCTCATTAGCGATGCACATCCCAGACAAATGTTCCCACACCTTGCACATCTGAAAATGGTTCACTTCACTTCCTGCTCTGGGACGAGGCAATTCTTTTTCGTGTGAATGGTGTCAACTCCAGTTATGAGAACATTTCCCCAGGCAGTTTCCCTCTGCCCGTTCCTCTCCATTCCCCACTGCTCCCATGCTCAGATTCTGGTCTCCCCACCAGCTACAACCAGGTTCCTCAGGGACCAGACTCTGTCATGTTCTAAGGCACATATCAAGAGGACACCTTTCAGCTTCCACCGTCCTGGTGGCAAATTTGCACAGTGTCATGTTCTGGCTGGACATATCCAGAGGGACTCTAGCTAGTTTTCAAGGATCTGTGTTGGAGAATACTGAGCCGCACAGGGACCTACCAGGGGCTGAGGCTTCCACTTCAGGTTGAGCTGGTTATTTTAGGGCAGCTGCTGGCATGTACATCATCTTCTCGCTCGTACACTTTCCCAGTGACAGCAGCCAGGATGGGCCTTCCAAAAACGGGGCCACAGGTCTGAGCACCCAGATATATAACACACATTGTTACAGCCAATTTAGTTCATATATAATATTCTACCTGTCTGCAGTTGTGGCTGTGGCTAATCAGTCACCAGACACAGCTCCTGACTCACACACTGGTATCTCTCGACCATGGCCTTCCCGTCTCTGCATCCTTCTCTCCTCAGCACTGCATCCTCTATGGGAAGGGAGGCTCCTTTTGGCCCTGCCTGTCCCTTGTCATTTCCAGGCCACCTGACACTTCGCCTGGAGCTTCACTGATGTCTCCTGGGCAGTCTGTGACAAAAGGATGGCAGGCCTGAGCCTCCTAGGGTAGGAATTGTCCGGGTGGCCAGTCCTTCCCTCACCTGATGCACCAGCTTGTGTGCAGGTGGTTCATGTACAACTATGAAGGTGACACACGGTGAAAAATTCGGGGCAACTGAGGGAGACAATCTGGAACTAAGATGTAGGACAGCAAGTCAACACTGCTTTGGCTCAACAGTGACGGTGGCCTGGGAGGTTGGAAATACTGGAGCAAGAGACAGAGCAAGGTGGTGGAAGATGCCAGAAAGGGCAGTGAGAAAGCTTAATCCATCATCTCTGCAATGGGTGTTCACACTCACCATACCCAGAATCTCCCAGAGAACTTCCCTCCTTTTTACCAACCACGTGTCTTTCTGGGCACCGTCAGTATGGACACCCACTGCAGGCACGATGTATCCGTCTACAGTGTTGTTGTTAGGTGTCGTCGAGTTGGGTCCAAATCCGACTCATAGAGACCACGTATAGGGGGTTTTCAAGGTGGCTTCCAACTACCAAACCACTGGCCTTTTTGGTTCATAGTTGAGTGCTGATCCTACAGCATAATTTAACTCATGGAGTGGTGCTGTAGATCAGCACTGAACTGTGAACCACAAGGCGGTCAGTTCAATTACACCAGCTGCTCCTCAGATTCCCTATACAGGGTCTCCAGGAAGCGACTCAATGGCACTTCACAACAACAAGTGGCTATGGCTAGCAGCTCTGGGTAGTACATATGGCTAACACACCTAAAAAAGGTTAGAGATGGGAGTTTTGAAAGAAAAAAAAAAAAAA
>NW_006408702.1:1747484-1749353 GCF_000296735.1 Chrysochloris asiatica
TTTTTCTATTTCTCTTGTAGACAGCAAATTGAAGGATCCTGTTTTCTTCTCCATTCTGCCCTGTCTCTGGAACTGGTGCATTTAATCCATTTCCATTCAACGTAATTATCTACAGTATGGATTGACTGGTGTCATTTGGCTGTGTGTGGCTTTCTGGTGCTGCTGGTGTATTTATTCCAAGTCATTTTCTGCACTGAGTTCATTTTGATTGTGGGTTTCTTTTCATTTTCATTTCTGTTGTGTTAATGTTTACTAAATCTTGCAACTTTCCTCTTTTATTTTGATGTACAGGTACATTAATTATTTTTCAGGTTACCGTATAATTTATTTTACCCTGTTTATAACAGTCTGTTTTCTCTTGAATTCTCCATGACGTCCTTGACATTTAGAAGTTCTGTATCTATGCGGTTCCCTCTTTTTGCTTTGTACTTGACTTTATTATAAATTGATGTCTCGGGTTCCCATTTTCACTCTTGTAGATTTGTTTTACTTTAAACATTTCTCTATCTGGATTCATTTGGAAGTGGTGTTGTCATGTATGGTAAGCTTACATTTTTGTCTGCTGTTGTTGGTCCTCAGTTGAAAGGACACACCCTTTAGAAATTACATTCCTTTTATCAGGAAACACCCTAATTTCACGGTCATGTTTGAGGGGCAGCTTTGCTGGGTACATAATTTTGTTGGCAATTTGTTTCTTTCAGAGTTTTATATCTGTCATCCCATTGCCTTCTTGTCTGCATGGTTTCTGCTGAGAAATCAGAGCTTAGTCTTACTGGTTCTCCTTTATAGGTAACTTCGTTTTCCCAAACTGCTCTCAGGATTCTTTTCTTGTCATTGCTTTTAGAAAGTTTGATTATGATATGCCTTAGTTATTTTCTTTTGGGAGCTATCCTTTTTGGTGTTCGTTCAGCTTCTTCTATACTTATCTTCTTGTATTTCATGATGCTAGAGAAGTTTTCTTCTAAAAACTCTGATCATTTTCTCTGCGTTTAGATTGTCTCTTCTTATTCTGGAACTCTGAGCACCCGTAAGTTGTTCCTCTTCATGGTGATGCACGTAACTTTTAGGATTGCTTCAGATTTTCTCTTTATGTTTTTCTAGCATATTAGTACTGAGAGATGTATCTTCAAGCTCAGTAATTTGGGCTTCCTTCCATTGCTTAAATCTACTCCTTTGTTTTTTCTAGGTATTCCTGTGAACAATAAACTCTATTATATTTCCTTCTTTTAAGAATGCCTTTATTTCACCGAAGGATAGTTTTTCTGGATAGAGGATTAAAAGTTGAGAGCTGTTTTCTTTCAGTACTTGAAAAATGTTAAGATCCTTTCTTCTAGCCTCCATGTTTTCAGACAACCTCTGTCACTTGAATTGACATTCCATTATAGGTAAAATGCTGTTTCTAAGACAGTTCTGTGTTGGTTCTAAGATCATTTTCTTTGAATTTAATTTTAAATAGTTTAATCATGATATGTGTTTATGTGGACTTCTTTAGATTTATCCTCTATGGGGTTCTCTCAGCTTCTTGAGTAGGAAAGTTTATGACTTTTCCTGATTTGAGAAGTTTCTGGCCATTGTTTCTTCAGATAAAGATCATGGTGAATGGCGACAAGAGTTATCATCATGATACAAATGCTCCATCTTCTGTTTCTGTCCCACATATCCAGCAGGCTTGTTATTATTTATTTTTTCAGACTATTTTCTCTGGGACAGGTGGGTAGAATGATTAAGTGCTCAGCTGCTAACCGAAAGGTTTGCTGCTTGTGCCCACTAGCCAGTCTGCAGGAAAATATGTGACAGGCTTGAATACTCTATGGGGCAGTTCTACTCTGTCCTATAGGGTTTCTTTGAATTAGGACTGACTAATGGCAC
>NW_006408702.1:1753654-1754729 GCF_000296735.1 Chrysochloris asiatica
GATCTATTTCTGAACAACTCAGCTACTGAAAACTATATGAAGCACAGTTGGTACTCTGACGTACCTGGAGTCCTCAGGAGTTGGAATCAGCATGATAATGACTGGTTTGGGGATGAGGCCTGAACATGAGCATTTTTCAGATGCCTCAAGTGCTCCTCATGCTCAGCCCTGCCCTAGATGTCACCCACGCCAGACTCCCACACAGGCCCTATGTGTACCCCTTGGATGGTTGTAATAAGAAGTTTGTTTGCTCAGTCAACTAACCTGAAGTCTCATGCTAAGGCCAAAAACAACCAGTGAGTGGAAGAAAGGAGAGAGCAAGCCCCCTACTCAGCCTCAGGAATCCTCTTCCAGAGTGTGGTTGGGAGTACAAATGCCTCTCCTTTGTATAGTGTTTCTAGGAAAGAATTTAAAAAATGAATCCTATATACCTAAGGGACATGTTTTTAAAAAGTAGTAATTTAAAATCAGAAAACAAACGTTAGTAAGATGACATTGCTGAGATGCTCTATTTGCTCTGTAATCTCGTTTCCAAACCACAGTGTTGTTGTAAAGTGCGGTCTCACCAGGAAGACAATTCATGAACTTTGCACCCAAAGACAATTCTTTATACAACAATGCTAAAAATTAGGACTTCTTGTCACATTCTTATAACTTTGGTCTTCCTTATTTCACATGCATATGAGGTTATGGAAAATACCCTGGCTTGGGTCAGGCGCACCTTAGTCCTCAAGCTGACATCTTTGCTGTTCAACACCTTAAAAAGGTCTTGTGCAGCAGAGTTGCCTAATGTAATACGTCATGTGATCTCTTGACTGCTGCTTCCATGAGTGTTCATAGTTGATCCAAGAAGAATGAAGTCCTTGACAACTTTAATCTTTTCTCCATTCATAAGAATGTTGTTTATTGGTCCAGTGGTGAGGATTTTTGTTTTCTTTACATTGAGATGTAATCCATACCGAAGGCTGTGCTCTCTGATCTTCATCAGTAATTATTTTAAGTCCTCTTCACTTTCAGAAAGCAAGGTTATATCATCTGCATGTCGTAGGTTGTTAATGAGTCTTCCTCCAATCCT
>NW_006408702.1:1754834-1775651 GCF_000296735.1 Chrysochloris asiatica
AGGCAATAAAGTGGTGATTTTCATTCGAATGCACAGCATCGTGGTCAGCAGGGTAGCGCCCAGAGTCCATCCACCCTCCCACCAGCTACACAGAACCCCTTTCCAGATTCTCAGCACATCTCCCGCCATCCTGTCTAAAGCCAGAGTGGGAGTCATCAGAAAGCTGCTCTCTGACCAGTGGTCCTTGAGTTTCTAATGGAAGCCCTGGATGACATGTTTACTTTCTTATACCAGTAAGTTGCAGCTAGACTATGACATCTAGGAGCACTGGTGACTACGAGGTTGGCAGTTCAAATCTACCAGCTGCTCTGAAGGAGAGATAAGACTTTCTGCTCCTGTAAAGGTCTGCAAACTCTGAAACCCCAAATAGGGTCACTGTGAATCAGAACTAACTAGAGGGCACCCAACAACACAACAACATAGCATGATGTCTACTTCCCTTTGGGCTTGGCTGCTGGCAAACTAAAGGTACCATGGTTTTCTGATATATAACCAGCGCTCTCACTTTATTATCTATACTTTGTAATGGATGCCCTTATTTTACCAGTCCTAGTAGATCTGTGTTGGAAGAAGTGCAGCCAGAGTACTCCTTGGAGGCCAAGATGGCCAAACTTCGCCTCTCATACTTCGGACATATTGTCACGAGGGACCAGTCACTGGAGAAGGATGTCAGGTTTAGTAAGGTGGAGGATCAGAGAAAAAGAGGAAGATCCCCGGCCAGATGGGTTGGCCAAGTGGACTCAAGCGTGGCCACAGTAGTGAGGTTGGCCCAGGATTGGGCAGTGTTTCGTTCTGCTGTGCATAAGGTTGCTTTGGGTCGGTACTGACTTGATGGCACCTAACAACAACAACAACAAGAAGTGCATGGGTGTTAGAAGCCCTGATAGTACAGTGGGTAAGCTTGGAACCTAATGGTTGGTAGTTCAAACTCACCAGTCATTGCAGCTGACGTTTACAAACACTCAGAAATCCTGAGGCATTTCTACTCATTCTATCGGGATTCTATGGGTACTAACTGGGTCCATGGCAGTGGGCATGGTTTTTGGTTTAGTACCTGGGTATATTGCATAAGTGATCCCAGATCAATTTAGGTTTAGAGTACAAATTATAAACGCACGCAAATAGTAATATAAAATAAAAGATAAGCAATACCTACCTCATAGGGCTGATTAACACAGTGAATGTTCACTACCTAACATGATGGCCTGGTGCCTAGTAGGGGCTCAGTAAATGATAGTTCTGTTTTGACTCACATATCATTGTTGTGGTTGTTAAGTGCCGTGGAGCTGGTTCTGACTCATAGCAACCCTGTATGGGGTTTCTGAGGAGTGGCTGGTGAGTTTGAACCACCAACCATGCAGTTCACGCTGACCTGCAGTACAGTGCATTACCCTGCAGTGTCACACGCACCAGGACTCCTACATATCATTAGTCAATTATTAATCCGTGGTGCAGGTCACCAAGTTTATCATCCCATCTTTTTGTCACTCACACTTATGGACAACGAAGTTAAACTGTCCCATCCCATTCCAAAAACATGGAGAGTTTCAGGTATCCGATTTGTGAAGCAGCTTGGGCATGCATCTCCCCAAGGGCAGGTAGGTTGGACATTTTCAAACACTCCACACAGCTGTGAGCTGCTTGGAGCTCCTGGGGAATCAGAAGGGTTTCAGATGGAGAGGCTCTGGCTTCACCCTGCTTACTACCACTTTAGAATAATCCAAGACAACAGACTTCCCAGGAATGCTACAATCATCCCAGAAAAAGGAGGGCAAATGCTAACAGGATTTTCTTGGCTCTGATTAAAAATAAGGTATTTGTTTTTGAAGCTAATGACTGTTAAATAGGCTGCTATAAAGTACTCTTCAAGAAATTTTAAGCAGATTATAGCTGAAGGGTACTAAAATATGACGAAATCTGGCCATTCTTCTGTATAGACATTCTGTGCTAAGACACCGGCATTTGACCCAGCACAATCAAACACGTTATCAGGGAAAAGACGGGCCTTGTATGCATGGGCCTCGTTCGTTCTAGATGTCAGAAAAGGCCTCTGTGTAAACAGCAGTCAAGTATGCAGAGTGTTGAAGGCTGTGTGGAGACAGTACACAAATAGTCTTATCAAATTACCACTCAAAGGTCAACAACCACCTGGATAATGACAAATGTTTTGACAGCTCTGCATTCTCAGAACCATCAGGAAACGAATTCCTGGGTACTATGTTGTTGTTGTTGTTGTGAAGTGCCATCGAGTCGGTGCTGACCCATAGCAACCCTGCATAGGGTTTCTGAGGAGCAGCTGGTGAGCTTGAGCCGCTGACTTTTCAGTTCAAATGGCTTTACAGTCTGGCATATTAACCCACAGCACCACACCAGGAGTCCTGCGTACTATGAAGGGCCATCAGAGAACAGCCTAGAGACCAACATCTGACACATCAGTCGCTGGAACCCCTTTGGAACACAGTTCTACCGACACATACAGTCACCATCACTTAAAACAGACAAACAGCAAGTAATTTTTTTGTTTTGTTCCTTATTGTTTTAGTTTTTATTTTTATTTTTTAATGGAGGGCTGGGTGAGCTATTTGATAGTGGGAAGATTAAAACAGTGGTGTAATGATGTTTGCTACAGATATTTTAATTTATGCATTTTTGCTTTTGATTTTTTTCTTGGATACAGGTTTATAAGAACCCAGAGATATTAACACAAAATGGTTTAAACTTAATTTAAACCATTATATTCTAATTGTATAAGCAAAATAGTATTGTCCCCAGTGTTTCAAAAATACTGTCAAGATGAACTAGCCTTGTAATTAGAGACAACTGTTCATCTTGCTCCTCTGGGACCTGGGTTAGTCATATGTCACTTTCTCTTTAATTGCAGGAAATACGTATAATGTTATTTCTGCTATCTGTACCCACATTACAACATCCGACAGGTATAGAAAAGCCAACTATCAAACCCTTCCTCAGGAGTGGAATGAATGAAAAAATAGATCCAGATAAAACAAAACATAAAATCATAAACTGGCTGAGAAAAACAATTCATTTTGTACTTCACCATATACATTTCTTGTTACTCTTACAGAAACTTACTTTCAGTCATCAAAAACATCTTTTCAATATTTTGTTGGTATGAATTAGAATTTCATCTAATTATATTCTATTCAATCCAATATAAAAGTTCCCACTGTTTTACATTCTCTGGACTTCTCAATGTGAAATCTTTCTATTTTTCTTTCCTCCCTCCTGCTTCCACCAACCAGTTATCAAAAAATCACATCACAATTGTTCCTTTGGGGGAAATTTTCAGAGAAACATAAAACAGACAAGTACTCCAGGAGAAAAAGTAAACCTTTTCTAGTCAGCTGGCTTTCTGCCACCTGAGACTTCCCACAGGTGATCGCACCCTTGAGATATCACACAGCCTCTCTGACCCTCTATTTCCTCATATAAAATCCAAGGAGGCTATCTCCAAGTCTCTATAAGGCATCTTTGGGGGTCTAAGGTTCTGTGGTTATTTAATCAGGGAATTTGGCAAAATACATCCTTGTGCAAAGGCAGTAGTTGCTAATTTTTTTGAAACTAAGGCCTTGAAATTCTACACTCAGAAAGCTGTGGTTTGTTGAGAACTGGCTGAAACGATATAGGAAAATCAACAGTATAAAGATAAATCCATCGTTTGGAAGATACACATAGCATGAATCGAAGATCACACTGACAAGGAAAGGAAACACAATTTTAAAAGATGCTGTGAGATCACCCTCTTCCCTATACCACTTTGGCTTTAAGAACAAACGAGAACATTGAATTAGCCTTTTAATTCTCAGTGCCCGCCTGGATCATGATATCTCAGCTCGCTGGCCTTGGTCCTTATTGTGAACAGGAGCACCACTTTAGAACTTAAAGGATTCAAATCAAAAAGAGAGGAGGATACTTACTTGTGGCCCAGTTCATGAGCGATGGTAAAGGCCAAATTGAGACCATTATCTTCGGCAAGCACACATTTTCTCTTAGCACTGCACATCCCGCCTAAGTACGCAATACCTGTAGTGGAGACAAAACACATCCTCTTCAGAATGCAGGATGTCCTACCCTCGTCGGCAAGTCCACAGGCTCAGGAGAGGATACCATCAAGAGTGCCCCGCTGGGACGAAGCTGACCACAGGGCTGACCCTGTCATTCCTACTGCTCATATGGGGTCCCATAGTCATCTTGTGGGACCACCACCACAAACATCTACCAAGCATTCCATATATGTCAGGCACTATGCTCAGTAGGTGACACATATAAACTAATTTATATTCAGTACCCATGACAGTCACTGCCATCTGTCAGTTTATCATATGCGGGTGGGTACATAATGTTAAGATGCTGGGTCATCCATGGTTGATACATCCCAGACCAAGGCAACCTAGTGATCTAGTCTGAAAATCAGCTAATGCAAACCTTACAGATCACAACACACATACTGCTAGAAGAAGAGCCCCCCCCCCCCCCCACACATACTGCTAGAAGAAGAGCCCCCCCCCCCCACCTCCCAGCTTTGAAGGGACTCAAAGTGCACAGTGGCTGCAAAAATGAACTTAAACACACCAAGGATAATGAGGGTGACACAGGCCAGGTAACATTTCCTCTGGGTACCTGAGGCTACCATGAGTTGGCACCACTCTCCGTTTACCCACGATGGAGCAACCGAATGTTTAGAGAGGAAAAAATCTTTCCTTAGGCAACTCAGCTGAGTCTCTAGTTCCGGGATCCTAAACCAGATCTGGCCAACCCTAAGCTTGCAAGACACTATGAGTGAAAGCCTCCTTAGATTTTACACAGAAAGGCCCCTCATCTGCCTCATCCTAGTCCTGGATTTGAGTGGACTCACAAATCAGACCACACAAAGCTACAGAGAGGGCTTAGAAACATGTTCCAGGCACCCTTGAGAAAATGAGCACAGGACCCAAGAGGAGCAGAGAAGACAAGACAAGGACGAGCCTCACAAACCAACGTGCTCATCTCTGGAGACAGGAAAGTTGAGCCAGCGTGAGGGACACAGAGGCAAGGGAGGAGTGTGAACAAATGCTGAGCACACAGGATGGAGGCTGCTGGGTGGGTGAGCGGGGGGCCAGGTTCTGTTTGCCCAGGGCACAGTGCAATACTGGGTAGCGGAATGTGTATGAATTGGCAGCCAGACTCCAGCTATGTTACCCAAGCTGCCAGTCTCTGGGGTTCCCCAGTACCCAAAGCGTCTAGCCACGTGTCCTCTTAGCTTCCATGATCCCTAAACCCACGTGCACATATTATGGATTGAACTGTCCTCCCCCTGACACCTGTGAACATTACCTAGTCTGGAAATAGGGTCTTTAAAGGTGGAGTCGGGTGCTTAGAAACCCATCCAAATGGTGCTGAGCACAGAAGGAGGCGGAAAGCATCCATGCGATGAAAGAGGCAGAAGCAGCGGTCAGCCAAGGGAGGTCAAGAGATGGCCAAGATTACGGAAGCTGGGAAAGACTTGGAAAAATAGTACCCTAGCGCTGGCAAAGACAGCATGGCCCTGTTGGTTCTGACCTCAGACATCTAACCTCCAGGGCTGTAAAACAACACAATTCTACTCTTTAAAGCCCCCCACTTTGTGGCATTTTGTGAGGGCGGCCCTAGGAGACCAACCTACCCCTGAGTCCAGGCACCCCCAGGCTTTATCTTGGCTGGACCTCTGGGCAGCAGCACCAAGCTGCCAGGGGAACTGTGTGCTCCCGGGCCCAGGACTGTACTTGGACTGTCCCTATGCTCTGGCATTGTGGGGAGTCAGACCTCTGAAAGAGGCCTCCACAGATCCCTGTGGATAAGCAAGCAGGCTCACCCTTCACCAAGAGAGGCTCTGAGGTCAGACTTGAGGAGGGAGGGGTGCAGGTAGCACAGAGGGGGTCCAGCTGGCCCTCTGATAAGGTGTGTGCTACCTCCTGGAGGTTGTCCCAGGCGTGGACTGACCACACAGGGATGGGGTGCCTTTTGCTCCACCCAAGCCCCTTGTCCCCTGCTCTGGGGAGCTCGTTTCACATATTTACACAAGGCCTTGCAGGCATTGCGGCCAGGGAGTGGAAGAATTGGCAGAATGCTGAGAAGAGGACTCATTTAACTAAAAATCAACGCACCTCCCAGCTCCCAAAGAGCTGAAAAAACATCTTTGTTTACATCAAATTCAGGTTGCTATAGAAACAGGTCCACTACAAGACCTGCCTTCCACCCTAGTCCCCTCCCTAGGGCACGGGGTGAAGCTCACACGGGCTTGCTGCTCAGGTCAGTCAGCCCCAAGGCTGGGTGCTGGGGACCCCGCTCAGCTTGGCACCCTGGCACAGCATGACAGCATGCATCTGTTTTTATTTGGAAACATGCAATATGCTTGGCTAAGACTGAAGGAGTTTTTTAAGGAAAAAAAAATAATGATTTTTGGTCTCAAGATGGTTTTTCGCACGTGGACATCATAATCCAGCAATGCAGACTATTGGAAGACGTAAAACGACAAGAAGAAAGGACTCGATCTGGCTTTTGAAGCTTTCAAGGTCATTAATCTGGTTTTGTTTAAAAATGCCTTGTGAGTTGCCGTTAAGAGTCCACCAGTGACTAGGTGGAATGTTCCTCCAGACTCCGATGGTATGCACAGCCTCACACACGCTCACACCCACACCCAGACACACTCGCAAACACAATGCACACCCCCAGCCTGCAGCAGCTCAGGGTCAGTGAATCAATTACAGTCAGCAGGCCCGGTGAGGGCAAAGGGAGCAGCACTCTTGTGCTGAGCTTGCTGTCCTGAGAGCGCTGTGGTTCTGCTGCTGGCCCAGCAGACCTCCAAGCCCAATGAACGCTTCGGCCACACTCAGCACAGAGCCAGGCAGCCCCACGCTTCCCATATTATTAGGCAATCTGCAACACTAGGGAACAGTGGAGCAAAGAGCCTGTAATCATTGCGTTTTAATTTTTCCAAGGTGCAGAGGATTTTTTATTTTCACTAGTTTATTTATAAGAAATGCTCTCACACAAAGGCAGATTAAGGTCTAGCTGCTTTTAATGATTTATTCCAGTCCTGAACAGCCCCATAATAAAACCGAACAAGGGAAAACGCATAAAAGAAAATGGTCCCGATCGCTGAGTACAGGAGCTATGTGTGTTTATGGGCAACAGTGTGGAAATGCTTAGAATGCACAAAACAAAGTCTGGAGACAATCCCAGGTTGTTGTTAAAAATAAAACTGTGGGGAATAAATAGTTATTAAACCTTCCAGCTTCCGAGGGAAACAAAGCTAGCCCCTATTCTGCGGTGTTTTTGAAGAAACGGTGGTCTGAAGTGGAGGGTGTCTTGGAGCCCGAGAGAAATGGTCACCTCAGACTGCACAAGGCAGCAACCTGGAAAAACTCACCAAATTCCACACCAGTTCTTGTCAAGACAGGAGGAAAAACCAGATTCCTTGAACTGGATTTTTTTTTTTTTTAATTAAAAAGTGAAGTTTTAAAACACATGTCCTTATATAAACTTGAATCCCTTACATAAATGAGTGAAGAGTTCTCAGTCCTGAAAGTGGGACTTTCAATGTGATTTACCCTCCCACAACATTCTCTACAAAACAAATCAGAGTAACATTTATTTTAAAATGGTGTACACAGGAATTCCATTGGTTTGCAGAGCTCCTTGGAATGGCCTCTGGCATTGATTGCGGGCCTTCCCAGGGGCAGGCAAATGTTAGGGATCTTTTCAACATTCTCCTCTTTATTACATTTTGGTTTAAGCCGAATATAATGACTAAATATTTGATTTTTAAATTAAAGTCATTTATTCTATTTTGTTTCTCCAAGGTGACCGACATACAGCAGAGGAAGAAGTAGGAAGTCAAAAGCAAAAAACACTTTGTCTCCAAAGCAGTAGGTGACACGTTTGCGAACATCTGCAAACTTGTACTTGAGCGTGTATTGTATCTTCAATGGCAGCTGACCCTGCTTCTGCCACACTCCTGGGACAGATTAGGGAGGTATCCTCACCTCTTCAGGCTGCTGTGGCAAAGGACCAAGACATGGGGGATTTTCAGGACAGAAACGTGCTGTCTCACATGTCTGGAGATGTGCTAGTGTTGCTATTGTGCATGGTGGCCTTATGGATGAGAGACCAAGACAGTGTCCGGTCTGGAGCTATCTTGATGATCACTGGTATGCTTCATTCCATTGTTGCAGCCAGAGTGTCCATTCATCTCCCGTCAATCGGGAAATATGAAAGATTCCGCTACCAAACACATGGTGCTTTTCTAGTGATTGGTCATTCCTGATGACAGTGCCAAAGTAAGTAAACCTTACCATCTCACTTCTAAAGAGACTAGAAATCCAAATTCAGGGTGTCAGTAGGGTCATGCTCCCTGCAAAGGGAAGATTGTTCCATGTCTCTCCAAGTTGTGGTAAGCCCCTGGCATTCCTTGGCTTATATGTAGATGTATTACTACTTGATTGTGCGTCCTCTATCTGTCTCTGTGTCTCTTTTCCTCATTTGTAAGGACACCACTCAGACAGGATTAGGACCCACCATACGAACTCACCCTGATATCATATTCAAAGACCCTGTTGCAGAGTTACATGCATAGGGGTTAGAATTTCAACAGATCATTTTGGGAAACACAATTCAGACCATAAAAATGTGTGAAACACCCTACTAAATTTGAAATGTTGACAGTAAAAAATGGTTTTCCTGGTGTTGTTAAGGGAGGTCAAGTCAACTCCGGCCCATAGCGACCCTGTACAGGGTTTCCGAGGAGCAGCTGGTGAGCTTGAACTGCCTACTTTGCAGTTCAAACGGCTTTGCAGTCTAGCGCATTAACCCACAGTGCCACACCAGGAGTCCTGGTGTTAGGAAGAGTAGATTGAATTCAACTAGAGCGGTGGGTTGCACCCACCAGAATCACCTGGTCTGTCTTCCCAGCCACGTCTCTTCAATATGGACACGTCGTCTTTTCCTGTTTTTTTTTTTTTTTTTGGTAGAAGCACACTTTTGCACAGAAAATCTGGTGAGAAGCTTTAATTATTTTCTTTCTTTCGTAGAAAACTGCATGGTGTAAGCATGTGATTCTTAAACTCAGAGTTGACCATACGATCCTCTCTGGATACAAGGAGTAAACAACACATTACTGTTTTTCCAAACAATTGTCCCATGTAAACAATCTGCAGCTGTTGACCTTGCTGCCAATTAGTCAGACCTTCTTCACTGGTTTTGTCTTGCAGAGAGATGGACAAGTTTCTCCCACCAACTGAGCCAGGTCCCAGTAAAAGCCATTGCTACGATCATGGGACATAAAGCTAGCGACTCCCATCTGTCTCTTTACTCTGCAGTAACTGTGGCTGAGGCCCAGTCACGTGTCCAGGCTCACCAACAAGCCTTTGGACTCTCTTTGAAACGTCACTAAGTGGTTCAAGGGGTAACTTGAATTTGTGATCAGCATTTAAGAGGAAATGTCCTCACATTTAGATGTGACAAGTAAAATTGGTAGTCTAAAAAAACCACGTCCTATAATCTGGCAAAATGAAATCCTTATAAGTTCTAACAAATCCAGCGTTCACGTTTGCTAACTCTGAATTATCTTAAGTGGATTGGCTCACTCAGGCCCACTCTCCTGAGCAATTCTGCTTCTACGTTCTGTCCAAAGTCAGGGCTGCTATCACCAGGAGTCACTGACTCTGCGCCAAGTAGTCAGAGCCTCATTCATGCTGAAGAAGAGGCATGTTGTTAGTGGCCGTGAAGTAGGCCCATGACTCATGGGAACACTATTAACAAAACAAAATATTTATTATCTGGTTCTGTGTCATCCCATGATCCCTTGTAGACTGGACCACTGTGGTCCATACAGTGTTCATTGGCTGACTTTTGGGAGTAGGCCTTCTAGGTCTTTATTTATAGCTCATCTTAGTATGAAAGCTCCACTGATACTTTATCAGCATCGTAGCAACAACATGCCTCTGCATGGCGGACAAGAGTTCTAACAATAAACCACCACTGCCCCTGAAGTGCAGGTGTAGCCGCTAAGACATCAGGAAGAAGCGTTACTGGTAAGGCCCTGGGATGCTAACAGGAGAGGAGGCCAGAGGAGCCAGGTCCCACCGCTGAGAACAGGAGCCCTGGATTCCACACCTGGTCAGCTGTGCACCTTCACATCCTGCTTAACCCCACCCCCATAGCCCAGGAGTATGCAGGCAAACCTCCCACAGACCCAAACTTGTTTTCTGAACCACAGGGTCAGCAGTTCAAGTTCACCTGCCACTCCTCGGAAACCCTATACAGGGACACTATGAGTCAGAACTGACTCAGAGACACTTAACAGTAACAACAACCATCATCAGTAGGTATACCAATTTTCTTGCCTCTTGCCTACTGGCTTCCTTGGGGTCAGTCAGTCACCAGTTGAAGGAAGATGAATTATGGATGTGACCTCAGAGAGGGGTGTCAGTCCCCTCCTTTAGCCACAGCATCATGGACACTGCCCGTAAAATTGATATATGTCCGAGTTAGCATCTCCACCAACCCAGACACCCCCTGCAACCAGAGGATGGCTGCAGCAAGGGCTTCACCTCCAAACAAACAATGGCTGTGATGACCAAGGCAGTTTCCAGGGTCCCCTGTGTATTATTACAGTGTTCTGTGCTAACTGGAAGTCCCCAGCAGCTGCAATCTCTCTGCTCAAATGTCACTTGAGTAACTCTGTGACAATGCACTCTTGGATGTGGGTCACAGTCATGAAGATCACATGTGCTGGGCTGTTAATGAAAACCACAGCTTTGAACTAAAGGGCCCTCTGGGAAGACCAGGTTGGCCAGAGCCCTCAGTTCTGGTTTCCCATGATCCTCTAGGACTCTGATCATAGCTTTTGTTAGTCTGGGAGGAGCTGCTAGCTCTTATGAGGGGATCAATAGCTCTCAAACCACACAAGGGATCCAAGTGTCTTTGAGTCAGAGCAGGGTTCCAAGTAATCAGCATTTTGATGAGTGACATGCAAAACAGGAATAAAAGTAAATTCCTTTGTGATTTACAAACTGAAAGAAAAAGAAGATAGCCTAATACTTATTTGCTACATTCTGTAGAAACCAAAAGATGCTGAGAGAGCGGGCAGGGAGAAAAGTAGCTGTTGATATTGAACAAATCACAATCTACAGGAGCCAAATGCACAAGATGCCACGTAGACTCCAGCTCCAGCAGGATGGCTGTGATGTAGACAGCGTCACCACATGGGGGAACTCTAGGGTCCTTAACATCTTTCAAGTGACTGATGCACGTCTGAGAGAACCCCACAGAGCCTCAGGGGACCCCTGGAGCAAGCACTGATGCTCAACAGAAATCCGCCCCCACCACTTCACCTCCAGACACAGAAGGAAGTCTGTCCAAAGCCCCTTGACAATCTCTTATTTTGGCAAATAATTCATCCTGGGCATCCTAAATGCTTGGGTATAAGGAGCATGATGCCAGCAGGGAGTTCAAAGATGCACGAGAGCTAGTGGGACTTAGGGGAACCCCTCGGGAACCTCCTTCCAGAAAAGACTCAGAGAGTCCAGTAGAAAAGTAAGCAAGCTGTCCTACATCCAATCCCAGTGTCGCCGCTCAGGTCCTGGGGTCTCAGGAGAGCAGACACAGGGGGTGAAATTCCCTCCCTACACCTGCTCCCCATCTCCATTTCCACCTCTGGGTCCCCTCTCACAACAGAGGGCCTCCTCACAGAGCATGTCCTCTCCCTTTGTCCACTCAGTACACTCAGTTCCTGAGTACTCCAGAAGTCAGGCCTGCCCTCTGCCTGTCTGTGTGTGCACTCATGAAGGCTGCATGATACAGGAGCTTCCTGGGCATCCAAGAAAGAGGCAGGCCTGCCTCCTAGTACTTCTCATTTGGGCAACATGTGACCAGTCTGACATGTCAACTTCATGCGTAGACCTTATGCGAAACCTAATTTGTGTGTGTACATGTGAGTGTATGTGTGTCTGTGTGTACAGCCCTGTGCATACACGAGCATGTATGTTCGTGTGCATGGTTCTATACAGACGTGAGTGTGCATGTATGTGTGTATGACCCTGGGCAGACAGGACCATTTTTCTATAAGCTGGAGGTGTGAAGTTAATGCCCATATTTGTATAGCAATGGTCCCTTACATGTCTTCGATGCTTTACATTCTCTTGTCAAACCATTTGCATTGCTTCATATTTATTTTGTTGTTGTTGTTGTTAAGTGCCGTTGAGTTGGTTACGACCCATAGCAACCTGTGTAGGGTTTCTGAAGAGCAGCTGGTGAGCTTGAACCACCGACCTTGCAGTTCAAACAGCTTTGCAGTCTGGCACATTAACCCACAGAGACACACCAGGACTCCATATATATTTTGGTCAATAATTTTTTTTTAAAACAAACTTTGCTACTCAAGATATTTTAAAACCCCTCTGTCTTCTTCAGCCACTATAAAGATTTCCCTTCCCTGGTGGGTTACATTACCCCACGCCCACTAGGGAAAAATGGGTGTTAGGTGGGAGTGAGGTGTTTTCCCTCATCACACTAACAACAGTTTTTCTACAGGATTAATAACACATAAGGCCATCAGTGGAAACACTTGCCAAGTTAGCAAAGGAAAAGAAAAGCTTTCTCAGGATAATTAAGAAACCACATTTCTTGAGAACTGCTTAGCCCAGCAAGATAAAAAGGGAAATCAAAGTGAGACTTCAGGACAAAGGTCAGCAGCAGTGCCAGACACCCTATGTTAGGGTTCCCAGGCTCCCACTCCTGATGGCACGGCAGCCCTTCAACTACAGAAGCCACCCAAACACGAGAAGCCGTGTGTCCTTTAGACGTTTATGCAACTCTTGCGCGCAATAGTTAGCCAACCATAATAACAAGCCTTCCCTTCAACTGGTGCAAGGAGACCTGAAATAGCATGGTCTCAGCTGACAATACACAGACATGATGACATTTCATTTTATTAAAAAATAATAATACGGTAGTCTCTTGAGAAAGGAATGTGATGAGAGGAATACTAGGAGCTCACAAGAGAAAACAGGCTGTTTGAGGCTGACTGGGGCGCACAGGGCTGACAGAAGCCCTTAGGCACCGTTGCTGGTTTGGAGTCTCCACCTGGTGCAAATCATGGATGAGCTTGGTCACTAAGCAGAAGTTGGACCTTGAAAGGTTGGAGGTTTGAGGTTATTAAGAGGAACGTTGAAAGAAAGGCATGGAGACCTACTTCTAAAAAAGCAGCCATTAAAAATCTTCTAGTCAATAGTGAGTCACTGTTATCATGACAACTGTAAAGGTCAAAGTTCTGTAACAAAAACGGGGGGCTGTAGTTAATCTTACAGTCCAGGAACATCAAGGGAGAAGACCACAAGCAGAATGCAGGACCGTATCCAGAGAAGCAGCAACACCAGAGATGTTAGCAGAGATGGGGACGTGGAGAGGGGGAGCAGCTGAGGACTATGGACTCATGGAAAGAGAGGGATTGGGTACAGTGGCCAAGACGCAGGCGTGTGGAATGTGCCTTTTGGTTGCTTAAAATTATTATTATATATGCCTGAGTGTTTCTGTATACACCCCCCAAAAACAAACAAACAAACTGAGGGAATAGAAGCAAATTCTGTAGAATGATGATGCACGGAGGAGATTGTAATCATTGCAATGAAACGATGGTGTAAAGCAGATGTTCTCCCATGTAAACTATCACTCGGTTCACGATAGAAACTTTAACAAAAAAGAAAAACTCCTATGGAGCACAGTCCTTTTCTGACACACCAGGTTACCATGAGTGGTAGTCTACCTGATAGCAACTGATATGGGCAGGAAGTAGGTGATATGAACTCCCAGGCCTTGCCTTTTGCCGCACTATGCTTCTGGATGTAGCTCATCCCCAGCAGGCTGCCTAGGTTTTAGGCTGATTCTGGACTATAGGAATAGTATCAGGGGCACAGCAGTGTGCCTCTGGACATTTATTGGCAGAGTTAAAGAGCTTCGTTAACATGTGTCTGAGCAGGGCAGACACCAGGAAGTCTGCCCAGCTGAGAGGGGGTATGCATGACCAAGAAAAGGCCAGCCTACCAGGAGAGTCAAGAGCAGCTGAGAGCTGTCCTGGACTAAAGAAGGAAGAGATGTGCTTTCTACTTTGGGAAAAGCTTCCGGAATTTGCCTATATCCTTCACGATCCTGGTTCTGAGTTGTTGCCTGTTGGCCCTGATCCAGAATTGTTATATCTGTGTGAGAAATCAATTCTCCAGATGGTCCAACTTCGGGAATAAGGGGGCACAGGAAATTGCTAATTGAGATTGTTGGCTGGTATACCAAGGGGGCTCATGCACCTGGGGTATGTGAGCAGGTTGAGTTGGGGGAGGGGAAAGGGAACCTGTTCAAGAGGTAGTAACTTTGAAAATAAGAATGAAACCACCAGAAGGAAATAGGCAATGGTCTGTGAAGAGTGTTCACCCCATAGTACTCAGTCAGTGAGGAACCCAGGGAGTGACTTTCAAGTTACGAGATAAAGATGCTTGTAAAACAGCTGTGTGGTGCATCTACCCATCTTGTCTCCGGGCTTGGTGCTGGAGTTTACAAAATCGAATAGTATATAAATAACCTCACTCGTGCTAAAATGAGTAGAGATTGGACTTCTTGAGTGTTTGTTGGTAAGCACCCATGATAAGTCATTGGTGACCTAAGACGGGATAAGATGGTCTGCCCCAGTTCTCTGTAGGGAGACCATCAGGGTAAGGTCCTAGTCAGCGGTTAGTATCCACCTGCCAGTTGCCAAGAGAAGCTGAGGCAGTATCAGGGGAATTGACAATGTCTCTCACATCTGTTACTTCCCTGATAAATACCATAATATGAGCATGGTCTTTAAGTTTTGTGTCCATTGCAATGAATTATTGACCCAAGAGAGAAGTAGAGAATGCTGCGGGCAGGACAATTAGTGTCTGAATCACTAAAGATGTTGGAGAGTCTGACCTCCACCTCACAGGAATCAGCTTTGGGCGGATGCTGATGGTACTTCTCTGTCCTCGCTCTGAAGTTAGAGGAGCCTTGTGATCTTTACAAACAAGTACTAGGCATGAACCAGCCCCTGTGCTAAAGATTTCTAAGTATTATGTCACTTGGCAGTCCTTTATATCTACAATCATTATCCTCCTGGTTGTTGTTCCTGTGAAAGTGACATTGAGTCGGTTCCGACCCAAAACAACCCTGTATAGGGTTTCCAAGGAGTGGCTGGTGAGCTTGAACCACTGACTTCACAGTTCAAGCCGACTTTGTGGTTCAAGACAACCTTGCAGTCCAGTGCATTAACCCACAGTGCCACACCAGCACTCCTGCCCCTGGTACTGGTGAGAAAACTACGCCCTTCAGACATCAAATCACTTATCCATAGTCAAAAACACAAGTGATAGATGCAGCCAGAATTTGAGTTCAGGTCTTGCCCTACACCATTATATTAGAATCTGGTAGCCACAAGGATTTTCTTGGTTCATTTGGTATTTAAGTAAAATTTTAAATTAATTAGGAACTACTAAATATAAGAAGAATTCACATAAAATCTAAATTTCCTGACTCTCCTTTAAGAATCAGATCAACAGGAAATGAAGGACTATATTCAATAACTGGAATTGGAACAAAAGTTCAGTCACATGGAAACAAATCCATTAATTCTCACTTCATGTGATACACAAAAACGAAACAAATTAGAGACACGAATGTGAAAAGAAACACTTTAAATCTGTCGGTAGGAATTATGTTTTTGATCTCAGAGTAGAAGTGAATTTTTAAAACACAACCTCAAAAGTAGAGAACATATGGAAAAGATTGAAATAGTTAGCTAACCCCACAAGGACAATGTCTATGTGACAAAAGGTATCATAAACAAAGACAAAGACAAAGGACAGACATGGAGAAATATTTTAAACTTATAGAAGCAGACAGAGGTCAATTGTGATGAATGTACAAGAAAGCCTACCAATCACCATGCTTTATAAGAGATACATAAGTTGAGAAAAGCAAGCAAAAGATATGAACAAGTACTTCCCAGAAGAGAAAGCCTGAATGACTAGGTGATAATTGAGAAGACTTGCAGCCTCCCTGGGGGTGGGGGAAATGCAAAACAAAATCCCAGGGAGCTATCAAATTACAGCCAGAAGGCTAACATCCCCTCTGTACCTGGGGAGACCATCGGGATTAGTGCCTTTCCGATGGTACTTACGGAGTGTCATTTGCTGTAGGCCATTTGGAGGTGCAATCTGGCATGTCTGGAAAAGCCAAAATATGCTCAGGAGCTCAGCTGAGGCAGGCAGATCAAAAGCCAGGCTACATTTCCTCCCTGGTATGCCCTGCTCAGCCCTGCGGACAGATACATCTGAACACACACACACTCACACATGTTCAGATGCACAGACGTATCCACACGTGTGCACACACTATACATACAGACACATGTGCACACACATCACATGTTCACAAGGAGCACACAGACATACATAGAAAGACACCAAGTCACCCTATGAAGGGATGCTACCGTCAGCCTCATACACAGGGGCGGGAACGGAAGCACCAAATGGGTCAATAACTTCCATGCTGCAGCCGCAACCATACAGCAGACAGAACCTGCTGAACCCTGACACTCTGATGATAGAATCACCCTCTTTGAGATAAAGAAGACTTTGTTTGATTCAGGGAACATAAGACAAGCACAGGGAACCAGACACAGTCAGGTCTATACACAATGCATCCCAGCTACAACAGGATAAGTCTGTCAACAAATGTTCAAAGTCCAGGGAGGACTTTGTTCAACCATGAACTTTGAAAAGGCTCTAATATAGACATTCTTAACCCTTGAAACTGTGAAAAATTCCGTATGAAAAATTCCCTATTTCTTGCAAGGATGTTTATAGTGTTCATTAAATTTCCAAAGGGGTCCATAACCTAAAGGAGGTTCACAACATTAAGCACTGGAATCAAGGACAATCCCTAGGAAAGAATCCTTTCTGGATAGCCAGATCAGATCAGAAGATCCTGAAAAAACTATCCTGCAGCCCTCAGGGACTACCCAAGCATTCCTCAGAAGGTGATAACCAGCAAGGTTTTTCAAAATGTGCTTTTCCTTGCCAGATCTTAACTAAGAATGGGTTTATGGGATTAACCACTAAGAGTCTGACTGTAATTAGTCACCAACAGTGTTGCTTTTAAATAAAGGCCAAGGTAATGTAAAGGTTGCAAAGAGTTCTGTCATTTCAGTGCACAGTCTTCATAGAAATGCCGCATTGTAGGATCAGCACTGGACTGCCAGCTACAAGGTCAGAAGTTCAAACCCATCAGCTGCTTCTCAGGAAGCCCATACACGGTTGTTATGAGTTGGAACTGACTCAATGGCACTTAACAACAAGAACTTTATTGAAAAAGCATCTTGAATTAGATATCAAATTTATTGGGCATTGTGGTTGTAAGAAAGGACATAAACCTGAAAGAGAACTCTAGCTGGAGGATACACAATACATCCAGTCATGCATTTTATAATGCATAACCCTGAATGTTCAAAAATATATAACATCTTTACATGGAACCCTAGTCTATTCTGTTTTGACAGTGCCTTCTACCCCAGTGCCCGGGAGCCAGATCTAACAGTGGTACCTTTACTGATCTCTTGATATTTTTTACTGGGATGTGTGATTTGAATGAATGTGGGAAAGGACATGTAGCAAAGTATACACTAACATTTGTAATAAATTGTGTTTTTTTTTCTTTTTTGACAATTAGCATTTCTAAGTTAAACCATTAATTGATTTTATTCTCCACTTGCATGATATGACAAACCCATTACTGCTCAGAAAATGTGTGTCAACATCCATTGTGAGCCTCAGGTCTACAGCCAAAGGAAATGTCCTGTCTAGTCCCCCACAGTGTCCACAAGCTCAACTGGGAAGAGAACAGAGTTCTGTTGTTCCACAAATCATCCTCCTTTTTGATCTAACAAAAACAACCAAACAAATTAACAAAGTTGGGGACTTTTACAGGAAGGGAGTCTCTCTCTAAATGAGGTTCCACCCCTCAAGATGATCTTGTGAGGGAGTATGTGATTGCTCACAGCCTTTTCGACATTTCTGAACCATACCACTGACCTGGCCATCTTCCCCCCTTCCAGATCTCCCCTAAGATGGCTGGAGACCATGCAATGGTGAAGGTTCATATGCCCAGCTCTTCACCCCCCAAAAAACCCTAAAAACCCCCAAAACAATAAAAAAAACAAAAAAACAAGCGCTGCTATTGGATCAATTCTGACTGTGGCAAGCTCACGTGTTTCATAATAGAAACGCTACCATAGGGCTTTTACTGGCTATAATCCTACTCAAGTAAATTGCCAGAACTTTCATGCATGGAGCTGCTGGGTGGGTTCAAACAGTGAACCTTTGTATTAGTAGTTGACAACAAACTGTTGGTACCACACAGGGACTTTATCCCCAACATGTTGTTCTTGTTAAGTGTGGTCAAGTAGGTTCTGACTCACAGCAACCCTGTATAGGGTTTCTGAGGAGCAGTTGGGGAGCTTAAACTGCTGACCTCATGCTTCAAACTGACTTTGCAGTGCAGCGCCATACCAGGACCCCATCATAGGATGCTAACATAGTTTAATAGTACACGCATTACATCCTCTAAATTTAATTCAAAACACAGCTAAATGATGCCAGGGGATTTCATCTGAGATGGGACAAGATTATTACTGGTGGGGTAGTTACCTCCTGAAGAGGCGGGAGTGCACTGTGATTAGCTGGGAGAGTTCAGGTTTAGTATCAACTTGGCTGGGCCAGAATCCTCAGTGGTTTAGCAGTTAAGATGTACTTATCACCTCCATGATGAGATCTATTATAATATAACCAAACCAATAGAGAATCAGGCATGCGATCAACATTATGGATAAGTACTGAAAAGTGGATCCTTCCTCGTCAGAAACAAGGAGGAAGGATCAATAGTTGGAAAAGATGACCTCAGTGATAGAAATGATGCTGGAGATCTCATGATGGAATTTGTCAAGATGAATGACATGCATTGCAGATATCTTTTAAAACATTGTAATGAGGCAATTATACACGTGGACCTCATCAAACACAATACTCAGGAATCAAACTGACCACATATGCGGGAAGAGATGGTAGAAAAGCTCATGGTGGTGGTGGTGGTGGTGGTGTGCCATGGAGTTGGTTCCAACTCATAGCGACCCTGCATAGGATTTCTGAGGCTGTAAATCTTTACAGAAGCAGAAACCCTCATCTTTCTCCAGGTTCAAACTACTGACCATGAGATTAGCAGTCCACTTCATAATCTCTACACTACTGATGCAGAAAGCATCAAGAGAAGATGGAAGGAACACACAGAGTCACTGTACCAAAAGGAAATGGTTAGAATAATAATAGGGGAACTTCTGGTACAGCAGGACAGCCAGAAAAGGTAGGGACTTGCTCCGGCAGAAAAAATGAGTGGGATCTCGCAAAGGAAACATTCATAGACCAGTCCCACGGCTTTTGGACTATCATAATCTCTCCTGGGCTCACATTTTTGAGAAACCACACTAACAATGATAAAGAAAAGCGAGTATTTTGGGACTCTTTCCTGCGGAGACTGCGGGTCACTCCCGTGACAGCAGAGGTTAGAAGGCGGGGCCAGGGTTGGCCTGTATAGAAAGTGGTCTCCCAGAAGGGCCAGAGGCGATACAACTTCCTCCCGCCCCAAGTCTCTACGCCCTGGCTTGAGACCCCAATAAAAATCGGCCAGGTGCAGCTCACCTACGCCCGGAGTGTGAGGAACTCTGGAGGGTGTAAGATAGGCTGCAGCAGCTTCTTAACATCACCCATCATCCCCCAACTGTCTCTGCAGCTAAGCCCCCTGCCCCCACTCCTACTTATCAGTGGGCTCTCACAAAGGGGGCATTCATTTACCAGTCCCACAGCTTTTGGACTATCATAGTCTCTCCTGGGCTCACATTTTTGAGAAACCTCACTAACAAGGATAAAGAAAAGTGAGTATTTTGGGACTCTTCCCTACGGAGACTGCGGGTCACTCCTGTGACAGCAGAGTTTAGAAAGTGGGACCAGGGCCCGCCCGCTCGGACAGCTGTGTCTCACAGAAGGGCCAGAGGCAATATAACTTCTTCCCGCCCCAAGTCTTCCCACCCCGGTGTGAGATCCCAATAAAAATCAGCCGGTACAACGCATCCACACACGTAGAGTTCTTGTTGACTACACATCCCTCCTGGAGGTGGGAACTTATCCTCCTTACGTTCCATAAGAAGAAATAGCAATCGTGGCCATATAGCTAAGCCACAACATAATACTCTACCACTTAGACGAGACCCAACAACATTTGCTACGATTTACAGACGAAAAGGGATGACCATCTCCTGACCACATTAATAACAATAATAATAATAATAAATAACCATAATCAATAAGAATCAACTTTATCAAAGCATGTCCAAAAACAGAAGAAAGGACCTGATGCAATTGAACTGGAGACAGACAAAGCCTTCATAGAGGAGGAGGAGCGAGTTTTGGATATGCTTGAGAGGGAATTCAGAAGAATGATATGGAAACAAATTCAAATAATCCGAAAAGGGGTTGAGGAAAATAAGGAAGAAGTAAAAAATATTCTCCAGGAACAATCAAATAGGATAGACGTAGCATTGGAAACAATTCAAAACCTGCAAAAAGATGCCCAGGTGATCAATAATAAGATATCAGAAATAGACAATAGCATTAAAGGAGAAAGGAGCAGACTAGAAGAGATGGAAGCCAGAACTAGCGAGCTGGAAGA